>NC_092334.1:101097500-101312500 GCF_046630445.1 Rutidosis leptorrhynchoides | reverse complement strand
AGTATAAGTTTATAGTCAAAAATACAGGTTACTAGTCATTTTTTAAAGAGGTAGTCATTTCCGTCAAAAAAACGACATCTTGATGACCATTTTGAAAAACATACTTCAACTTTGTGTTTAACCATGATTTTTGAATATAGTATCATATTCATATGAAATATTATTTTTACAGAAAACAAACTTCCAATTCAAAGATTAAGATAGTTTTTTATTTTTCTAACCCAAAACAGCCCCCGGTTTCACTACGACGGCGTATGTCCAGTTTTACGGTGTTTTTTATGTTTTCAGGTTTTAAATCATTAAGTTAGCATATCATATAGATATAGAACATGTGTTTAGTTAATTTTAAAAGTTAAGTTAGAAGGATTAACTTTGTTTGCGAACAAGTTTAGAATTGACTAAACTATGTTCTAGTGATTACAAGTTTAAATCTTCGAATATGATAGTTATATATATATGAATCAAATGATATTATAAACATCATTACTACCTTAAGTGTAGTATGTAAACCTATTGTAAATGATAGAAAATAAACTTGAGCTTCAAAGGATCTTCGATGGCTTGGAAGTTCTTGAAGTAGAATCATGACACGAAAACAAGTTCAAGTAAGATTACTACTTGAATTAAGATAGTTATGTTTATAGAAATTGAACCAAAGCTTGAATATGATTCTTACCTTTGATTTAGAATGAAAACCTACTGAGATTAACAAAAGTTTCTTGATCTTGGATGATGAAATGCCCCGTTCATATTAATTATAAACGTTTCATATTAATTGGTTTCTTTGCGAGGTTTTGGCCTCTATATGAGACGTTTTTCAAATCTTGCATTCGTTTTTAAAAACAACCATAACCTTTATTATTGAATAAAGGTCTTAATGACATAATTTAGATTGTCTATCAAAGACAATCTCCTCAAATAAATAAGTTTTTACACAACCCATTACAACATGATCAAATATATTACAACAAACACTCCGAATGCTAGTTTAAACAATATAAACAATTTTGCTGACTCCAAATCTTGACCTTGGGTTGGCATATGATAGCGGAAGCGTTTTTAATATTCACCTGAGAATAAACATGCTTAAAACATCAACAAAAATGTTGGTGAGTCATAGGTTTAATTTCTATATAATAATCATAATATTTAATAAGCCACAAGATTTCATTTAATTAAATGCGCAGGATCATTACAACTGCAAAAATCATTCATACGATGAGTCGCCTGGTAACTGACCTTAACATGGAGTGCTTAAGATATCTGGCATCATACATTCCACTATTCAAATGTATGATAAGAACCCTTCGAATTACTAAAGCATTTCCACTATTCAAAAATGGGGGTGTTGGTGCCCGTAGATCTACCTTTAGGGTTCGCGTCAAATAGTGTTTTTCACTAATTCTTAGGTTACCAAGCATAATAATAATAAGTACAGATATCCAGTATAACAAAACAACCGTAGAATGTAGTTTCATGAACTTGTGCTTATTTTGTAAAACATTTATAAATTTGCATGTATTCTCATCCCAAAATAATTTAGATAGTAAAAATGGGACTATAACTCACTTGTGACAATTTCCGAATAGATGGTAATAAGATTTGGCCTTTGACAAATTCACGAACCTAATAATAATATTCTTGTGTCAAGATATATATATATATATAATTAATATTCCATACTTATGATACTTGTGATAATTTTAATTGTCCATTGTTAGTAGTCCAACGTTCGTAGCCCAATAGTCCGATAGTCCAACAGTATATATATATATATATATATATATATATATATATATATATATATATATATATATATATATATATATAAATATAAATGCGTATTTTGTGTTAGAATTTACTAACACTATAATATATTGTCTTAATATAGTAAGACACATAATATGTATATTGTCTGAAGCAATCCGCGACCCATTGTATACATGTCTCAGGCTCGATCACAATTCAAAGTATATATATATTATTTTGGAATCCACTTCGACCCACAGCTAACTCGAAATTACTGCCAATGGTGTCTTATAGTTCGTTCCAATAATATATATAGAAGAAATCAAAATGATATGTCAAAACACTGTATACGGATCCACGGTGATCAAGTCATATATATATATATATATGGTGCCTTACGATCTTTATTAAGACTATAATATATTGTCGTAGAACTTAATCACGACTATTAATAATTGTATTTTCATGAGTATAGGAACAAGACATGTATAAATACATGTAGGATACAAGGTAAGTTAGCTAGGATAAGGTTAGCATCCATTTTTATGAATCATGTCCGTAGCTAAAAATTAAGAAAAATATCCAATTTTGTTTTACCAATAATTTCTTCGTTACAAATCCGTTTTGAGTGATTCGAGTTTCCATAGTTTCGTATCGAAATTAACATTATTAATATTAACATAAAAAGTATAGGTTCATAGTTAAAAATACAGTTTAGGTGTCAAATAAGAGAAGATAGTCATTTGCGTCGTAAGAACGACATCTTGATGACTCTTTTGAAAAACATACTTTCACTTAGAGTTAAACCATGGATTTTGGATATGTTTTATATCCATATAAAATAAGATTTTTCACCAAAGGAATTCTTTTAATTCAAAGTTTAAGATAGGTTTTTAAAATTAAACCCAAAACAGCCCCCTTTCGACTAAGACGGCGTATATTCGATTTTAAGGTGTTCTTCGTGTTTACAAGTTTTATATCCTTATGTTAGCTTGACATACAGTCATAATAAATGTGTTGAAGTATTTTAAAATTCAAGTTAGAAGGATTAAGTTTATTTGCAAACAAGTTTAGAAATAATCTAAACTATGTTCTTGTTGTTATTAGTTATAAACTCAAAATAAGATAGCTATATGAATACGAATCGAATAAGATTATAAATAAGGTTACTACCTGAAATCAAATGAATAAAGTTGTTGGAGAAATAAGGAGAATATCTTGAGTTCAAAGATACCCTTGATGGCTTGGAATTCTTGAAGTATAAACATGGAATGAACAAAAGTTTGAATAAGAATTCTATCTTGAATTAAGATAGTTATAAGTATATAAATTGAACCAAAGTTTATATATGATTCTTACCTTGATTATTAGATGAGAAGCTACTGATATGAAAGTAGGATTATGGATTCTAAAGAGTTGTGGAGTTGGATTGAAAGATTGGAAGTAAACTTGTACACTTGGAATGATTCTTGAAGTGTTCTTGATCAAGCTTTGTTATGATAATTATAACTTGGATTATGGGAACAATACTTGCTGAATTGCATGAAGGTTTAAGAGAGTGTTTGAGTATGTATTTAGAGAGTAAAATGATGTAGTTAATTGGAATGAAATGGATGGTTATTTAACCTACATGTTGGCGTCAAAATGGGGGCAACAACATGGCTCCATGGTTTGTAATTTTATGCATTTAGTCATACTAGTTTCCAAGCCACGGTTCCCACAAGTCTACATCATGTTTATACATGTCTCACAACTGATTGAGGGCTGCTAAGATCAATGATTTGGTATGTATATAATAATAGTAAATACGTATAGAAGATGGGTATGATACGGGTATAAATACCGTATGAATACGAGTAGAATTCTTGATAGAATTGAATGCAATTACGAGTATAGCTATCTTTTTGAGTATAAGTATATTAATATATGTACTTAAGTCCTTTAAAAGTGTATTAATTCATATTAATACAATACATATATATACATTTTAATTTAGAAGTTATTACAACGTTAATCGTTATATATATGTATATAGTCTTGAAGTCTTTAAGTTAGTAATCTCATTTTATGTATATAACCAATTGTTATTATATGTAATGAGATACTTAAATATCATTTTAACAAATCATAAGTGTATATATATATATATATATATATATATATATATATATATATATATATATATATATATATATCCATATATACATCATTATATAATTATTTCAAATTATGACGTTCGTGAATCGTCAGACAGACTGGGTGGCCAAACGTTTGTATAAAATTCGTTTCAAATAACCAAGTCTTAATGAGTTTGATTGCTTAACATGTTGGAAACATTAATTATGTAAATATTAATCTTCTATATATTAGCAAAAAAATCCGTGTCGTTACAGATGATTACTTGGAATGGATTTGAAAGCTTGGAAGTAATCTAGCAAGTTTGAAAGATTTATTGAAGTGTTCTTGAATGGTTGTTTTTATGATGATTAAAGCTTGTAATTGAAGATAAAAGATGGTGAAAATGCTTGGAGATGATCAAGTATGATGTTAGGAGTATTTTGAGAGAGAATTTGGAGTGTAAGTATGAGAAAATGGAATGGAAAAATGAGGTGAAATCATAAAAACGTTTTTACTCATTATAAAGAAAGAAAAGATTCTTAAGTTTGTTTTCTTGCTAAATAATTCATGCTAGTTGACAAATGGTTGGTTCCACATGTTCCTTAATCATTTAAGGCTGCTAAGGAGAAGATTTTTATGTGTATATACCAATAGTGTGTACATCTAGGAGCTGGGTATTGTACGAGTACAAATACGGTTGCATATGAGTAGAATTGTTGATGAAAATGAATGAGGATGTAATTGTAAGCATTTTTATTAAGTAGAAGTACTTTGATATGTGTCTTGAAGTCTTTCAAAAGTGTACTAATACATCTAAATACACTACATGTATATACATTTTAACTGAGTCATTAAGTCATCGTTAGTCGTTACATGTAAGTGTTGTTTTGAAACCTTTAAGTTAACGATCTTGTTAAATGTAATTAATTCATCGTTATTATACTTAAATGAGAGGTTAAATTGTTATGTTAACATGATAACATGGTGTATGAATATATCTTAACAACATATATATGTTAAAATAATATTACAACGATAATCGTTACATATATATATTGTTTCGAAATCCTTAAGTTAGTAGTCTCATCTTACTTGTATAGTTCATTGTTAATACACTCAATGATATACATAATTATCATTTTATCATGTTAAATATAGTATATCAATATCTTAATACAATACATATGTATTTAGTAAGACGTTGTTATAACGATAATCGTTATGTATATCGTTTCGAGCTTTATAATTCAATATTCTCATTTTTTTATGTATATCACATATTGTTAATATACTTAGTGAGATACTTACTTATCATAATATCATGTTAACTATATATATGTCCATATATATATCATCATGTCGTTTTTACAAGTTTTAACGTTCGTGAATCGCCGGTCAACTTGGGTGGTCAATTGTCTAAATGAAACTCATTTCAAATAATCAAGTCTTAACAAGTTTGATTGCTTAACATGTTAGAAACATTTAATCATGTAAATATAGTTTTCATTTAATATATAATCATGGAATAATCATGGAAAAGTTCGGGTCACTACAGTACCTACCCGTTAAATAAATTTCGTCCCGAAATTTCAAGCTGTTGGAAGTGTTGACGCATCTTCTGGAAATAGGTGCGGGTATTTCTTCTTCATCTGATCTTCACATTCCCAGGTAAACTCGGGTCTTCTACGAGCATTCCATCGAACCTTAACAATTGGTATTTTATTTTGCTTAAGTATTTTAACCTCACGATCCATTATTTCGACGGGTTCTTCGATGAATTGAAGTTTTTCATTGATTTGAATTTCGTCTAACGGAATAGTGAGATCTTCTTTAGCAAAACATTTCTTCAGATTCGAAACATGAAAGGTATTATGTACCCCGGTGAGTTGTGGTGGTAAGTCAACTCGGTAAGCTACTGGTCCAACACGATCTATAATTTTGAATGGCCCAATGTACCTTGGATTTAGTTTCCCCCGTTTACCAAATCGAACAACACCTTTCCAAGGTGAAACCATAAGCATGACCATCTCTCCAATCTCAAATTCTATATCTTTTCTCTTACTGTACGCGTAGCACTTTTGTCGACTTTGGGCGGTTTTCAGTCGTTGTTGAATTTGAATTATTTTCTCTGTAGTTTCTTGGATTATCTCTGGACCCGTAATTTTTCTATCACCCACTTTACTCTAACAAATCGGAGATCTGCACTTTCTACCATAAAGTGTCTCAAACGGTGCCAACTCAATACTTTAGTGGTAACTGTTGTTGTAAGAAAACTCTGCTAACGGTAGATATAACGACCCTCATTTTTCCATTCTATATTTTTCCAATATTAAATGCCCAAACAATATAATTAAAACTTAATAATTAAACTTTAATCAACAATTGTTAAGTGTTAAGAGTTATAAAACATATTAATTAACTTTGTGCAATAATTGACAAGTTAATAAAAGATGAAAATAATAAACTGTTAGTCGACACTCACTGCTAATTAAAATTTATGCATTTATGTAATATTATAACTAATAACCTATAAGTAATAAATAAAAAGTGACATTTATATAAATAATAAAACAATTGGGAACTAAATAAAAAAAATATATACAAGTCATGAATTAGTAAAAAGAAAATAATACTTATCATGTAGTAAACTGTGATGACCCGGAAATTTCCGATCAAATTTAAACTTTAATCTTTATATGTTTCCGATACGATAAGCAAAGTCTGTTAGTTTAAGTCTCAAAAACTTTTGAACTATTTTCGTACATTCATATGACTTCGACCACTACCGACGATTCACGAATAATTGTGTTTAATTAAAATGTAAAATAATAATAATCAAGTATTATTAAAATATATATATATATATATATATATATATATATATATATATATATATATATATATATATATATATATATATATATATATATATATATATATATATATATATATATATATATATATATGATTTTTATTAACAATCATATGGTAATATATATATATATATATATATAATGTATAAATATTAAATATTCAACATCTGTTATCATGTAATATTAATAATTAAATGTAATTACAAGATAAGAAATATAGTTGTTATAGTAATATTATTATTACTCTCATTAAAATAAATAATAATGCTAGTATTAGTGATACTATTAAAAATTATATATATAAATATAAAGTTTGATACATGTAATTTGTTATATTATATTTATTATTATTATTATTATTATTATTACTTTTATAAGTATTATAACTTTTATCATTAAAAATCATTTTTTTAATTATCATTAATATTAATTATCATTTAACTTATTATCATTGTTAGTATTGATATTATCATTATTAATATTAGTGTTTCTATTATTAGTAGTACTTCTGCTATTATTAATTAGTACTTTTAATATAATTATTAATCAGTATTAATATTATTGGTATAACCATTTATTGTTAATAAATAAAAAAAATATATATATAAAAGTGTACAAGTTTGTTTCAAGTAACTATCAACACTGTGTAATATTTTTGTTTCTGTCGATTTGTTATCAGTCTTACTCAATCATGTTAACAACAGCAATTCTACATATATACATATTATACTCTGTAATCAATTTAGGAATTAAAAACAAAATGTTTATAAAAAGAGGCGATAGTCTCTGTTCTTGGCAAATTATACCATAATTCAAATTCGAATCAAATAGAAAAATCTATAAATACAAAGATGCTAGGAATCCTTCGTTTAAACTATCTGCAAAGTCTGAAGTTCCAAATCCTCGTAACGAATTCGAATTTTGGAGTCAAAGCTTTATTTCAAAAAGTCAACCGAATTGTTCATGGTAAAATTCGAGCTTGTTTTTATGTTTTAAGTCTAATTGTTGATTCAGAAAGTTCCCAAGATTGATTTAGAACATATTTTGTGAAGAAATCGTGGCTTGAAACAATCTTAAATTCATAATCAAAACTTGAGTTTATATTCTTAAACTCAAAATTTAAAAAGATCGATTTCGAAATAAATTTCAAATTATATTAACGCAGTCATGTTAGGAATCCTTTACTCAAACTTTCTGCAAAATAGAAAATTCCAATTCATTTTAACGAACTCGAATTTTTGAGTCAAAGTTTCAAAAGCAAAAAGTCAACTTTTGTTCCTCAATTAAATTTAAATTTTCAGTTATGTTCCAACTTAAATTGATGATTTGTAAGGTTTATATGAATGATATACAATATATTTCATGGTATAACAATCGTCCAAAACATTCTAAAAATTGAAAACATATTTTTTTTTCTTCATATATCTGCGACAGCAGTACCTTTGATATAATTTTTTTTTTATTAATATAAACACTTGATTTGGAATAACTGATGTTATTTTGAGATGTCAAAAATCGTGGATGTGAGGATTTGGATCTTTGTTGATCGATTAGATTTTTTAAAGAAGTAGAAGAATAAGGGAAATGGAATAGGAGGTTTAACATATAACGGGTCTGGGATTAGACAGATTAAATGGGACAGAGGAATGGTTAAGGTGCGTGTTGGGTGTGCGAGAGGTCACGGGTTCGAGTCTCGGTGGTGACATTCTTTTTGAGTTTTTCTTTAAGGGTACAACTCTTTTAAATTTTATTATTATTATTATTATTATTATTATTATTATTATTATTATTATTATTATTATTATTATTATTATTATTATTATTATTATTATTATTATTATTATTGTTATTGTTATTGTTATTATTATTATTGTTATTTCTATTAGTTATTAATATTATTATTAGTAAGTATTACTATTATTATTATTAGTATTGTTATCATTAGTTATTATTATTATTAGTATTATAACCATTAATAATATTATTATTATTACAAATACACGTATTAATTATTTATTATATAATTGTAATTATAGTTACAAATTTGAATATTACTATTAGTATTGTTAAGTTAACTATTATGATTACTAACATACTAAAATCTATTAAATATTAGTAATATCGTTAAAATTACAATTGTTAGTATTATTATTATCATTATTGTAAGTATTAATATATTACCATTGTTATTATTAAGATAATTATTATAGTTAGTATCATTATTATTATTATTATCACTATTATTATTATCTCTAATATTGTATTAGTATCAAGTTATAATTATTATTGTTATTTTTACTATTAATATTATTATTATTAACATAAAGTATTATCATTAATATTATCATCATTATTATTAATATGATTATGATTATTACTACATTATATTGAAACTATCTTTTTATCAAAAATTAACATTTTTTAATAAAGTTATTACAATTATTAAAATCTCTTTTGATTAGTATTATTATTATGAACAATATTACATATAACAATCTATATATTTTTTTATAATACTAGAACATATATTTATATATAGATATATTAATATAACTAAATGAATAAATATTAATTATTTTCAATGTATATATATATATATATATATATATATATATATATATATATATATATATACAAAATAGATATATAACATATAATTTAAGTTATAATACATATAAACAAATATATGTGTAAGATAAAAATTAGTATGAAATTCATATAACTACAAACACATAAATATTATGTAATTAATAAATGAAATTATGAGTTTTCTATTATATGTTTTAATAGATATACAATTGATATAGGTTCGTGAATCCGAGGCCAACCCTGCATTGTTCAATTTAGTCATATGTATTTTTACTACAAAATACATTAGGTGAGTTTTCATTACTCCCCTTTTAAATGCTTTCGCAATATATATTTTTGGGACTGAGGATGCATGCGCTGCTTTTATAAATGTTTTACGAAATGGACACAAGTGATCGAAACTACATTCTATGGTTGGATTATCTAATCGAATATGCCCTTTTTATATAGTCTGGTAATCTAAGAATTAGGGAACAGAAACCCTAATTGACGCGAACTCTAAAGATAGATCTATCGGGCCCAACAAGCCCCATCCAAAGTACCGGATGCTTTAGTACTTCGAAATTTATATCATGTCCGATGGAGGATCCCGGAATGATGGGGATATTCTTAAATACATATTGTGAATGTCGGTTACTAGGTGTTCAATCCATATGAATGATATTTTTGTCTCTATGCATGGGACGTATGTTTATGAGAAATGGAAATATGAAATCTTGTGGTCTATTAAAATTATGAAATGATTATTTATGATAAACTAATGAACTCACCAACCCTTTTGGTTGACACTTGAAAGCATGTTTATTCTCAGGTATGAAAGAAATCTTCCGCTGTGTATTTGCTCATTTTAAGGATATTACTTGGAGTCATTCATGACATATTTCAAAAGACGTTGCATTCGAGTCGTCGAGTTCATTAAGATTATTATTAAGTTAATTATAATTAGATATATTATGAAATGGTATGCATGCCGTCAACTTTCAATGTAATGAAAGATTGTCTTTTCAAAAATGAATGCAATGTTTGTAAAATGTATCATATAGAGGTCAAGTACCTCGCGGTGTAATCAACTATTGTGAATCGTTTATAATCGATATGGACTTCGTCCGAATGGATTAGGACGGGTCCTTTCAGTTGGTATCAGAGCGGTGGTCTTAGCGAACCAGGTCTTGCATTAGAGTGTCTAACTAGTAGTTGTTTAGATGCATTAGTGAGTCTGGACTTCGACTGTGTCTGCATGTCAAAAGTTTTGCTTATCATTTCTAGTCGGAAATCATCTGCTTATCATCCTTAGAAAATTGCCTGCTTATCATTCTTAATCTAGACACATCTTACTGCAATGATTGCATGAATAGTGTATAGACAAAATTCATATCTTAGTATATCTACTAATCCATATCTTAGCGTATTGGTTATTGTTACCTTTGCCTGACAGCTTCCGTATATTCCTCCGTAACTTATGAGATTTTAGTATTGTATATGCATATGTAAATTATGTACTGCAGAGTACTAATCCACATCCTATAATCTATTTCTTATCGAAAAATCCTTCATCTGATCGTACGAGATGAATCCCTCAACCAGTTCGAATTCCTTGGATTTCGACAGCTATTCTGATATGGATTTTCACCTAAACTCTGAAAGCAGCGTCACCAGAATGAATCAACCAATCATCCATCCCCAATTCATCTGATGAGTTCGTAGGCGACTTAATCAATGGAGACGAGAAGAGGACGATTGTCATAACCCGTCTTTAACCATAAGAACGTGTTAAATAACGTATGATTTCATTGCGAGGTATTGACCTCTATATGCGACATTTTAAAAGAAAAACTGCATATATTATACATTACAAACCATGATTCTTATTTTTGTTACAAGCTTTGGACAACATAAAAATGATTATCGTTTAGCGATAATCTTCGACTTACAAACTTTACATATAATGATAACAACACGGTTTCTAGCATATTTTACAACACAGATCCTCGGGTATGCAGTTTTATTTTTGACACAAATATGCGTACGCAAGATCCTGCTCAAATTCAACATTATGCAGCGGAAGCTTTAGTAATCTCCTGAGAATAGACATGTTTTAAAAGGTCAACATAAAGTTGGTGAGATATAGGTTTAGTGCCGGCAGCAATATATATATATATAGACCACAAGATTTCGTATATAAACAGTTTAATAAAAATATTCTAAGTGGTTGAGCACTTGGTAACCATACTTAACATTTAATCACGTCGCATATTCCCTTTAATATGAAATCTTACTACACCGTACCAAGTGTAGTCACAAAATGAAGTACTGTGCAACCGTTGAATACTGGTCGTCCAGTCCGGTTGGGGTTGTCAGGCCCGATAGATCTATCAACAGGATTCGCGTTTACAATACCGCTGTAAATATTAGTTACCAAGCTACAGGGAAGTATGCCAGTGGTACAACTCAACGTAGAATATATTTTTCAGTTAATTGTGTCCATAACGTAAAACATAAAATACATGTATTCTCATCCCGAAATATTTAGAGTTTAAAAGTGGGACTATATACTCACGTTCGTCTTGAAGATATATATATTTTTGACTTGGTCTTCCGGTTGATATCACGAACCTATCCATATATAATATATCAATACCTTTTCTTTTTAAACAAACGTCTCATATATATACTTGTTATACTTTTAATACTTTGAATAATTCCTTAGTCCGTAGTTAGCATTTCGTTGTTAGTAATTCAATTTTAATGGTTCATTTGTAGATGTTTAATATACCCGCAATGAAATAAATAAAACCCCCAACGAAATAAATAAAACCCCATCGTATATGTATTGGTCGAGATTAATCTTGACCCACGGTACCGGTGTTGTCAAATGACGTGTTGCGTACATAAAGTACCGGTGTTGTCAAATGACGTGTTGCGTACAAACATGGGATCTTATGATTAATCTTCTCGTATTGTTTATGGGTGATCCTGAACCATATAAAATTGAATTATAAGTACATATATATAAAATATCATGTTATCTTAGAAAGATGTGATTTTATTTAATTTTTTCCCAATTAATCCCGAAGTTAAACAAGTCTTGGATAACCAATTTTGTTTCGGTCATAGTTTCTTCGTTACAAATCCGTTTTCGTTGATTCAACTTGCCATCTCCTTGGATCGAGTTCCTCTTTAAGACTATGAACTGAAAATACCTTGGTTTGTATTCAAAATCACACGGCATAGGTGAAACTTTAGTGAAACTTATGAAGTTAAACATTTTCCTTTA
Organism: Rutidosis leptorrhynchoides; assembly: GCF_046630445.1. Classification (NCBI taxonomy): domain Eukaryota; kingdom Viridiplantae; phylum Streptophyta; class Magnoliopsida; order Asterales; family Asteraceae; genus Rutidosis; species Rutidosis leptorrhynchoides. Next base: position 101,299,897 of record NC_092334.1, on the reverse strand, counting down.
TGTAAACAACCTTAAATGATTATTTTTCTAAAAATACTTATACTTTGAATTAAATCATGAAATTTTTATGTGTTATCATATTCATATTAAAAATCATTTTTCCAGAAGATAAACTTCCAATTCAAAGTTTAAGATGGTTTTTAATTATCCAACCCAAAACAGTCCCCGGTTGCACTCCGACGTCGTAAAAACAGTTTTTAAGGTGTTCTTTGAAAAACCAAGTTATACCTTGTTAAATTAGCATGTAATTAAGTTATATTACAGGTCTTGAAGTATTTTAAAAGTTAAGTTAGAAGGATCTATTTAGTTTGCAAACAAGTTTGAAAACTTTCAAACTATGTTCTTGTTGTTAAAATTTTATACCACAAAATAAGATAGCTATATATATATGAATCGAATAAGGTTATGAACATAGTTACTACCTCAAGTTCCTTGGACAAGGTTGCTGTAAAAGAGGAGTAAGAACCTAGAACTAAAAGGGTGATGGAATTGGATGAAAGATTGGAAGTAAGTTTGTGTTCTTGGAAGGATTCTTGAAGTGTTTTTGTAAGGGTTTTCTTATGGTGATTAAGTGATGTTTTTGAAGCTAAATGATGGGGAAAATGCTTGGAGATGATCAAGTATGAAGTTAAGGGTATTTTGAGAGAGAAATGGGAGTGTAAGTATGAGAAAATGGGGTGAAGAAATGGTGTGCATGCATAAAAACGTTTTTAGGTTATAAAGGAAAAAAAAATACCTAACTTTGTTTTCTTGCTAAATAATTAATGCTACTTGACAAATGGTTGGTTCCACATGTTTCTTAATCATTTAAGGCTGCTAAGGAGCAGATTTTTATTGGTATATACCAATAGTAAATACATCTAGAAGCTGCGTATGATACGGGTACATATACCCTAGATATACGTGTAGAAATCTTTGAGAAAACGGAACGAGGATTCAAATATAGCTATATTTTGTAAATATACTTATATTGTTTTATGTATGTAAGCCCTTTAAAAGTGATAAAATACATATCTATACGATGCATGTATAAGTATTATAGGTTATAAGTATTTATGTCGAAGAACGTTACGTATAGTTATCGTTTTGAAAACTTAAGTTAGTAGTTTCAAAATATACTTATAACTCATTGTTATTAGTACCCAATGAGATGTTAAACATCCTTAGATCATGTTAAATATATATAAATACATATATATACATAAACGTATAATTATCGTATGTTATATAGTTCGTGATATCATCGGTCAAATTGAACGGTCAAACGTTGTGTAAAACTCTTTTCGAAGACATAAGTCTCAACAATTTGGATTGCTTGTCATGTTGGTAAGGTTTAATTTATGTAAATATTAATCTTATAAATATAGAATGATCGAAAAAGTGCGGGTCATTACAGTACCTACCCGTTAAATAAATTTCGTCCCGAAATTTTAAAATTGTACCTATTTTGCGTCATCGGGAAACAAGTGTGGATACTTTTGTTTCATTTGATCCTCTCGTTCCCAAGTAAACTCGGGACCCCTTCGAGCATTCCAACGAACCTTAACGATCGGTATGTTGCTCTGCTTGAGCCGTTTAACTTCACGATCCATGATTTCGATTGGTTCTTCGATGAATTGTAGTTTCTCGTCGACATGGATTTCTTCAAGAGGAATGGTGAGGTCTTCCTTTGCCAGACACTTCTTAAGGTTCGAGACGTGAAAGGTATTATGTACTCCGGCGAGTTGTTGCGGTAACTCGAGTCGATAAGCTACCGGTCCAATGCGTTCGATGATCTTGAACGGGCCTACATATCTTGGGTTCAGTTTACCTCTTTTACCGAAACGTATTACACCTTTCCAAGGTGACACCTTTAGCATAACCATGTCACCGATCTGAAACTCTAATGGTTTCCTTCGGACATCGGCGTAGCTCTTTTGGCGACTACGGGCTGTTTTCAATCTCTCTTTGATTTGTACTATCTTTTCAGTAGTTTCATGTATGATCTCGGGACCAGTTAATTGTCGATCTCCTACTTCATTCCAACAGATAGGAGATCTACACTTCCTTCCGTACAATGCTTCGAATGGTGCAGCTTTAATGCTCGCATGATAACTATTATTATACGAGAATTCTGCTAATGGTAGATACTTATCCCATCCGTTTCCAAAATCGATCACACATGCCCTGAGCATGTCTTCAAGAGTCTGAATTGTTCTTTCACTCTGCCCGTCCGTTTGCGGATGATATGCGGTACTCATATCCAAACGAGTTCCTAGTGCCTCCTGTAGTGATTGCCAGAACTTTGAGGTAAATCTACTATCACGATCAGATATAATGGAAATAGGTATTCCATGCCTTGAAACTATTTCCTTTATATATAATCGTAATAATTTCTCCATTCTATCTGTTTCCTTTATAGGCAAGAAATGTGCAGATTTGGTAAGACGATCAACAATTACCCAAATGGTGTCGTATCCCCAGGCAGTCTTTGGTAACTTCGTGATGAAATCCATGGTAATACCGTCCCATTTCCATTCTGGAATTTCTGGTTGTTGAAGTAACCCTGACGGCTTCTGGTGTTCTGCTTTGACTTTGGAACAAGTTAAACATTCCCCAACATATGTTGCAACGTCTGTCTTCAAATTAGGCCACCAATAATGCGTCTTAAGATCTTGGTACATCTTTCCAACTCCAGGATGTATCGAATATCTTGTCTTATGTGCCTCGTTCAATATCAACTTCCTTAATCCACCCAACTTCGGTACCCAAATACGATTTGCAAAATATCGAATTCCATCTTCCTGCATAACGAGTTGCTTCTCATACTTCTTCATTATTTCATTTCCTATATTTTCTTTAGTAAGTGCTTCTCGTTGAACTTCTTTGATTTGTGAGTTGAGATTCATGTGAATTTTTATGTTCATCGCTCGTACTCGAATTGGTTCTCGTTCCTTTCTGCTTAATGCGTCAGCCACTACATTCGCTTTCCCGGGATGATAGCGAATCTCACAATCGTAGTCGTTTATCAGCTCGACCCACCTACGTTGCCTCATGTTCAGCTGTTTCTGATCGAAAATATGTTGAAGACTTTTATGATCAGTAAACACAGTGCATCTAACCCCATATAAGTAGTGTCTCCATATCTTTAACGCAAACACGACTGCTCCCAGTTCTAGATCATGCGTCGTATAATTCCGCTCGTGAATCTTCAATTGTCGAGATGCGTATGCAATAACTTTCTTTCGTTGCATAAGAACACAACCAAAACCTTGTCGCGAAGCGTCACAATATATTTCAAAATCATCGTTCCCTTCAGGTAACGATAAAATAGGCGCCGTAGTTAACTTCTTCTTCAGTAATTGAAATGCGTTCTCCTGCTCCGAGGTCCATTCGTATTTCTTCCCTTTTTGCGTTAATGCTGTCAACGGCTTAGCTATTCGGGAAAAATCTTGAATAAACCTTCTATAATAACCGGCTAAACCCAAAAATTGGCGTATCTGCGTTGGTGTCTTAGGAGTCTCCCATTTTTCAATGGCTTCAATTTTTGCTGGATCAACCTGAATTCCTTTGCTACTAACAACGTGGCCAAGAAATTGCACTTCTTTCAACCAGAAAGCACATTTAGAAAATTTAGCATATAGCTGTTCTTTTCTTAACAACTCTAATATCAACCTTACATGTTGCTCATGCTCTTGCTCACTCTTGGAATAGATAAGAATATCATCAATGAAAATGATAACAAACTTATCTAAATATGGACTACAAACTCGATTCATGAGGTCCATGAATACAGCTGGCGCATTCGTCAATCCAAACGGCATAACCAAAAATTCGTAATGACCGTAGCGTGTCCGAAAAGCAGTTTTCGGTATATCTTCTTCTTTGACACGTAATTGATGATAGCCCGATCTTAGGTCAATTTTCGAGTACACACATGATCCTTAGAGTTGATCAAATAAGTCGTCAATTCTTGGTAGTGGATACCGATTCTTGATAGTTAACTTATTTAATTCACGATAATCTATACACATTCGGAAAGATCCGTCTTTCTTCTTGACGAATAAAATTGGAGCTCCCCACGGTGAAGTACTTGGTCGTATGAATCCACGATCCAGTAATTCTTTTAACTGACTCTGAAGTTCTTTTAACTCGGATGGTGCAAGTCTATATGGAGCACGGGCAACCGGTGCAGCTCCTGGTACAAGATCTATTTGAAATTCTACAGATCTAAATGGAGGTAATCCCGGCAACTCTTCCGGAAATACTTCAGGAAAATCTCTTGCCACAGGCACGTCATTGATACACTTCTCTTTTTCTTTCTTTTCAACTTTATTAACATGTGCTAAGATAGCATAGCACCCTTTCTTCAAGCACTTTTGAGCTTTCAAATAACTAATGAGTTTTAGCTTTGAGTTACCCTTCTCTCCATAAATCATTACTGGCGTTTTATTCTTACGAGGAATGCGAATTGCCTTCTTGGCGCACACAACTTCGGCTCCTATTTTGGACATCCAGTCCATGCCGACTATTACATCAAAACTTCCTAATTCTACGGGTATCAAATCAATCTTAAATGTTTCTCCGGCTAAATTTATTTTACAATCACGGCAAATTTTATCGGCTTTAATTAGTTTACCATGGTTTTTAATTATCCAACCCAAAACAGTCCCCGGTTGCACTCCGACGTCGTAAAAACAGTTTTTAAGGTGTTCTTTGAAAAACCAAGTTATACCTTGTTAAATTAGCATGTAATTAAGTTATATTACAGGTCTTGAAGTATTTTAAAAGTTAAGTTAGAAGGATCTATTTAGTTTGCAAACAAGTTTGAAAACTTTCAAACTATGTTCTTGTTGTTAAAATTTTATACCACAAAATAAGATAGCTATATATATATGAATCGAATAAGGTTATGAACATAGTTACTACCTCAAGTTCCTTGGACAAGGTTGCTGTAAAAGAGGAGTAAGAACCTAGAACTAAAAGGGTGATGGAATTGGATGAAAGATTGGAAGTAAGTTTGTGTTCTTGGAAGGATTCTTGAAGTGTTTTTGTAAGGGTTTTCTTATGGTGATTAAGTGATGTTTTTGAAGCTAAATGATGGGGAAAATGCTTGGAGATGATCAAGTATGAAGTTAAGGGTATTTTGAGAGAGAAATGGGAGTGTAAGTATGAGAAAATGGGGTGAAGAAATGGTGTGCATGCATAAAAACGTTTTTAGGTTATAAAGGAAAAAAAAATACCTAACTTTGTTTTCTTGCTAAATAATTCATGCTGCTTGACAAATGGTTGGTTCCACATGTTTCTTAATCATTTAAGGCTGCTAAGGAGCAGATTTTTATTGGTATATACCAATAGTAAATACATCTAGAAGCTGCGTATGATACGGGTACATATACCCTAGATATACGTGTAGAAATCTTTGAGAAAACGGAACGAGGATTCAAATATAGCTATCTTTTGTAAATATACTTATATTGTTTTATGTATGTAAGCCCTTTAAAAGTGATAAAATACATATCTATACGATGCATGTATAAGTATTATAGGTTATAAGTATTTATGTCGAAGAACGTTACGTATAGTTATCGTTTTGAAAACTTAAGTTAGTAGTTTCAAAATATACTTATAACTCATTGTTATTAGTACCCAATGAGATGTTAAACATCCTTAGATCATGTTAAATATATATAAATACATATATATACATAAACGTATAATTATCGTATGTTATATAGTTCGTGATATCATCGGTCAAATTGAACGGTCAAACGTTGTGTAAAACTCTTTTCGAAGACATAAGTCTCAACAATTTGGATTGCTTGTCATGTTGGTAAGGTTTAATTTATGTAAATATTAATCTTATAAATATAGAATGATCGAAAAAGTGCGGGTCATTACAACGATACTTTCCACCAACCGAATGCACCTCTTGACAATGAACTTGAAGCGTTTACTGGCGAACCTGTTCGAGACACCATTTTCAGTCTCATTTCCAGGGTAACTCGACAAGATTATATTCTATCCACAATTCTGAACCTTATTTATCCGCTCGTTCCGACCGACAATCATCCTGGAGTAATAAGTCAATGAACTTCGCGATAAAAAAAAAATCAATTTGGAGAATATGGTGCAAAAAGTACCAGCTTCAGCAACATCACCTGCATCAACAGTACAACCAACAACATAAGTTTCAACATTACATGCTCAACATCTCATTCTGTACCTCGAGTACAATCATCGTTCTACGAATCATTCTACATCATTTATCTTCGTTCGACATGGCAATTATATAATCTTTAATGTTTTAGAGATTATATATTCTTATTCTAACGGTAAATCAAATGAGTCTAATATCATATTGACTTATTAAATCCATGATTACATCTGAGGAAAATATATATGCAAGTATATTTTCATAAAGATTGGAATTAAAAATTCTTTTGTACAAACTTTTAACGGTGAAAATATTTTAACGGGTAGGTAATACCCGAAGAATATTTAGATTTCACATTAATAAATTACATTGTACGTTCTTCAAATCTGATCCAACAGTCATTTACTATCCTACTTACATCCACAGATATACGTATCCGCTCACCGCAGAATAACTATTTTCATTCAAATTCAATTTCATATTTGGATTTGGCCTATCAGAATCCAACAAGTGGCATAATGAAGAAATAATGGACACAATAAAAATTGATTAGAAACAGACTAATTAACAATATTAAATTTTATTAAGAAACCACGCTAACAAGATCCTAGCTAACCGTTCCTAGCTAACTGGTTACATTTTATTTATCACAATTTAATTATCGCAACTTACATTCTTGCAATTTTATTTATCGTCATTTAATTTCTGTTATTTATTTTACGCACTTTATTTATCGTTATTATGTTATTTACGCATTTTAAATATCGGGACACATATACAATGTTTTGACATATCATATCGACCCATCTATATATATATATATATATATAGTTTGAGTTATGATCGAGTCTGAGACGAATACGGGTCACGATACGTATTAATTAATTCGAATATTATATATTAAATTATATATGAATTGTTGAATTGCTAACTGTAGACTATCAATCGAGGACTACCAACATTGGAAAATTAAAACGAATTAAAATATTAATTATAACATATGAAACTAAACAATTCTTCAAGTTTGCCACTTGATTTCGTCTTAAACCTCATTTGTATCTTCACGATTACATTCTACATTCAAACCTTTCATGATTCTTGAAAACACCTCAATCGATAGGATGAATCAACCGCACTTCATCTACGGAAGGAAAGATTTATGCATATAGTTATGCACTTGAAAACTCTTAGAACCTGAGTAAATGTTTAACACGTATCTGTACTAATTCCTTTAGTATTATTAGTATCCAAAATAACTTGGTGACTCCTTTTAAAGTAGCAAATTTTGTCACAGCTCCAGCAAGTCAACTTCGACTTCTCATTCGAAGTAGCCTTACTATAATCCTGATATATACAATTACCTTTTTTATACCGGAAGATTCTTTTATATTCCACCACATTACCAGCAAATGTACCAGCAACCTTGTCGCTCCTTAGTTTAAATTCCTCTGACAAATCACTATATTTATTTATTAAAGTCTCGTCATGTACTCATCCGCATATTGTAACGAGAACTGCCATAACAATTACCAGGAATCAGCAATCAGTACTTTGAAAACTCACAGCATATCTACATCAACAGTTATATGTATGACATTTATCTCTTAGAATTATGATCTCTCCTTCTGGAATTCTGAAAAGCACTCAGTCAGAAATCAATACTCTGAATGTTGAAAAAGCTGAATGAAGCAGCGGAAACCATAGACAACCGTAAACGACCATAATCATCGAAAGTTTAAGGATAAAGAATAGTATGTTGGAAAAGCTCAGAAAAGTTGGAACTGGAAAACGGATTGAGCTAACCACGAAGGAGACCAAGGACAAATACAAGGACCATACCATATATTCAAAGAATCCAGGTAATTCTGGATCCGATGAAACCTTCAACGAATATCTTGCTCTGTACTCATGTTAAAATCTTGCGGAAAATCTTCCTCATCAACCATCGAACTTAGAAATTCCAAAATATCATCATCAATATCTTCGATATTTCTGAGGATATTTTCATAAATATTCTCGTCCGAAATTATATACCTCTTCGTGCTTACTGTGTATCATTATGTTGGAAACATTCAATGGAAAATTTAGTACCGAAAAGCGGATTATGCGAAACTATGAAGGAAGCCGTGAACAAATCACAAAGAATAAGTTTGACTTCAAAGAATCCAAATGATTCCGTTTCTGATGAAATCTTTATCGAATACCTTGCTTCCGAATCTAAACCCTTACGGATAAATCTTCTTCATCATCCATCGATATTAGAAATTCCAAGATATCATCATATCTTTCATTATAAATATCCTCCATATTTCTGAAGATATTTTCATAACTATTCTTATCTGAAATCAATAATCTATTCGTGCTATCAATGTTACATTATATAGAAACTGTTAGTTTCTATATTCTGTAAACTTTCGAGCTTAAAATATGAATGTTTTTGAAGTACTGTTGGGAACTGATGCATGAGTTAGTATAATATAATGACACTTGATCAACGTGATTATATTACAGTAATTCATGCTGAGTTTCTAATGAAACGTGATGATTCACAGAACATACCATCATCATGTGCCATTTACACGACTCTTACATTCTACCCAATCTCCAAACATAGTAAGAACGTATTTTCTTAATAGTTTTATCTTTTCGAATATTCTGGTAATTTACCAAATCAAAATCGTTCCATTACGATTTCTTTCTTAGAACATTAACTATGTTCATTCCGAATTTCATATCTAAGAATTCCGGACCGTTATTCGCTTGACTTGAAGTCGAGAAGAGGAGACGAAAGTATGGAACTCTTGAATATAAAAGAAAATATAAAGCTCGACAACAACACATAAATTATAAACCGTACATATCAATACGTATTATCACGTAAAGTCACGGGAGAACTAAAATTTCTATAACCCCAAGGTAATATTAGAAGTGAATAGATTCTTCTGGCGACAGATGAAAGAGAAGAATGACAGATATGAAAGTTAAGAGTATATCAAGGATCAGGACGGGATGGAACATATTGACGAATGTTTTAAAGAATGAGTTGGGAGGAAGAATAAAAGGTGTCAGTTATAAGGAATGACGGGGATGGATTTATAGTAAATATCCGACAGAGCAATCAAAACAGATGATCACATTTAAAGCGGATCCTAATTTCCTTAATTTTTGAAGAATCAAATCTTATTACTAGGATCTTCCCCAAATCTCTTAAAATCAGGAAATCAATCCTATCTACGTCAAAAGATATGACGAATCTGCATATATTCATTTCACTCTTTTGCAATAGTTCATTCGTACTCTTCGAATAATCGAATTGTTTTATCTATATTTCTCAATGTTGATAAAACTCTAAATCTCAACTCGTATATGTCATGAAAACATATTTATTGTTAACCATGACCACCTCACTCAAATTTCGGGACGAAATTTCTTTAACGGGTAGGTACTGTGATGACCCGGAAATTTCCGATCAAATTTAAACTTTAATCTTTATATGTTTCCGATACGATAAGCAAAGTCTGTTAGTTTAAGTCTCAAAAACTTTTGAACTATTTTCGTACATTCATATGACTTCGACCACTACCGACGATTCACGAATAATTGTGTTTAATTAAAATGTAAAATAATAATAATCAAGTATTATTAAAATATATATATATATATATATATATATATATATATATATATATATATATATATATATATATATATATATATATATATATATATATATATATATATATATATATATATATATATGATTTTTATTAACAATCATATGGTAATATATATATATATATATATATATATATATATATATATATATATATATATATATATATATAATGTATAAATATTAAATATTCAACATCTGTTATCATGTAATATTAACAATTAAATGTAATTACAAGATAAGAAATATAGTTGTTATAGTAATATTATTATTACTCTCATTAAAATAAATAATAATGCTAGTATTAGTGATACTATTAAAAATTATATATATAAATATAAAGTTTGATACATGTAATTATCATTTAACTTATTATCATTGTTAGTATTGATATTATCATTATTAATATTAGTGTTTCTATTATTAGTAGTACTTCTACTATTATTAATTAGTACTTTTAATATAATTATTAATCAGTATTAATATTATTGGTATAACCATTTATTGTTAATAAATAAAAAAAATATATATGTAAAAGTGTACAAGTTTGTTTCAAGTAACTATCAACACTGTGTAATATTTTTGTTTCTGTCGATTTGTTATCAGTCTTACTCAATCATGTTAACAACAGCAATTCTACATATATACATATTATACTCTGTAATCAATTTAGGAATTAAAAACAAAATGTTTATAAAAAGAGGAAATAGTCTCTGTTCTTGGCAAATTATACCATAATTCAAATTCGAATCAAATAGAAAAATCTATAAATACAAAGATGCTAGGAATCCTTCGTTTAAACTATCTGCAAAGTCTGAAGTTCCAAATCCTCGTAACGAATTCGAATTTTGGAGTCAAAGCTTTATTTCAAAAAGTCAAACGAATTGTTCATGGTAAAATTCGAGCTTGTTTTTATGTTTTAAGTCTAATTGTTGATTCAGAAAGTTCCCAAGATTGATTTAGAACATATTTTGTGAAGAAATCGTGGCTTGAAACAATCTTAAATTCATAATCAAAACTTGAGTTTATATTCTTGAACTCAAAATTTAAAAAGATCGATTTCGAAATAAATTTCAAATTGTATTAACGCAGTCATGTTAGGAATCCTTTACTCAAACTTTCTGCAAAATAGAAAATTCCAATTCATTTTAACGAACTCGAATTTTTGAGTCAAAGTTTCAAAAGCAAAAAGTCAACTTTTGTTCCTCAATTAAATTTAAATTTTCAGTTATGTTCCAACTTAAATTGATGATTTGTAAGGTTTATATGAATGATATACAATATATTTCATGTTATAACAATCGTCCAAAACATTCTAAAAATTGAAAACATATTTTTTTTTCTTCATATATCTGCGACAGCAGTACCTTTGATATAATTTTTTTTTATTAATATAAACACTTGATTTGGAATAACTGATGTTATTTTGAGATGTCAAAAATCGTGGATGTGAGGATTTGGATCTTTGTTGATCGATTAGATTTTTTAAAGAAGTAGAAGAATAAGGGAAATGGAATAGGAGGTTTAACATATAACGGGTCTGGGATTAGACAGATTAAATGGGACAGAGGAATGGTTAAGGTGCGTGTTGGGTGTGCGAGAGGTCACGGGTTCGAGTCTCGGCGGTGACATTCTTTTTGAGTTTTTCTTTAAGGGTACAACTCTTTTAAATTTTATTATTATTATTATTATTATTATTATTATTATTATTATTATTATTATTATTATTATTATTATTATTATTATTATTATTATTATTATTATTATTATTATTATTATTATTATTGTTATTATTATTATTGTTATTGTTATTATTATTATTGTTATTGCTATTAGTTATTAATATTATTATTAGTAAGTATTACTATTATTATTATTAGTATTATTATCATTAGTTATTATTATTATTAGTATTATAACCATTAATAATATTATTATTATTACAAATACACGTATTAATTATTTATTATATAATTGTAATTATAGTTACAAATTTGAATATTACTATTAGTATTGTTAAGTTAACTATTATGATTACTAACATACTAAAATCTATTAAATATTAGTAATATCATTAAAATTACAATTGTTAGTATTATTATTATCATTGTTGTAAGTATTAATATATTACCATTGTTATTATTAAGATAATTAAGATAATTATTATAGTTAGTATCATTATTATTATTATTATCACTATTATTATTATCTCTAATATTGTAGTGACCCGAACTTTTCCATGTTTATATATATTAATTGAGATTGATATTTACATGATTAAATGTTTCCAACATGTTAAGCAATCAAACTTGTTAAGACTTGATTAATTGAAATATGTTTCATATAGACAATTGACCACCCAACTTGACCGGTGATTCACGAACGTTAAAACTTGTAAAAACTATATGATGACATATATATGGATATATATATAGTTAACATGATACTATGATAAGTAAACATATTATTAAGTATATTAACAATGAACTACATATGTAAAAACAAGACTACTAACTTAATGATTTTTAAACGAGACATATATGTAACGATTATCGTTGTAAAGACATTTAATGTATATATATCATATTAAGAGATATTCATACATGATAATATCATGATAATATAATAATTTAAAATCTCATTTGATATTATAAACATTGGGTTAACAACATTTAACAAGATCGTTAACCTAAAGGTTTCAAAACAACATTTACATGTAACGACTAACGATGACTTAACGACTCAGTTAAAATGTATATACATGTAGTGTTTTAATATGTATTCATACACTTTTGAAAGACTTCAAGACACTTATCAAAATACTTCTACTTAACAAAAATGCTTACAATTACATCCTCGTTCAGTTTCATCAACAATTCTACTCGTATGCACCCGTATTCGTACTCGTACAATACACAGCTTTTAGATGTATGTACTATTGGTATATACACTCCAAAGATCAGCTCTTAGCAGCCCATGTGAGTCACCTAACACATGTGGGAACCATCATTTGGCAACTAGCATGAAATATCTCATAAAATTACAAAAATATGAGTAATCATTCATGACTTATTTACATGAAAACAAAATTACATATCCTTTATATCTAATCCATACACCAACGACCAAAAACACCTACAAACACTTTCATTCTTCAATTTTCTTCATCTAATTGATCTCTCTCAAGTTCTATCTTCAAGTTCTAAGTGTTCTTCATATATTTTACAAGTTCTAGTTACATAAAATCAAGAATACTTTCAAGTTTGCTAGCTCACTTCCAATCTTGTAAGGTGATCATCCAACCTCAAGAAATCTTTGTTTCTTACAGTAGGTTATCATTCTAATACAAGGTAATAATCATATTCAAACTTTGGTTCAATTTCTATAACTATAACAATCTTATTTCAAGTGATGATCTTACTTGAACTTGTTTTCGTGTCATGATTCTGCTTCAAGAACTTCGAGCCATCCAAGGATCCATTGAAGCTAGATCCATTTTTCTCTTTTCCAGTAGGTTTATCCAAGGAAATTAAGGTAGTAATGATGTTCATAACATCATTCGATTCATACATATAAAGCTATCTTATTCGAAGGTTTAAACTTGTAATCACTAGAACATAGTTTAGTTAATTCTAAACTTGTTCGCAAACAAAAGTTAATCCTTCTAACTTGACTTTTAAAATCAACTAAACACATTTTCTATATCTATATGATATGCTAACTTAATGATTTAAAACCTGGAAACACGAAAAACACCGTAAAACAGGATTTACGCCGTCGTAGTAACACCGCGGGCTGTTTTGGGTTAGTTAATTAAAAACTATGATAAACTTTGATTTAAAAGTTGTTATTCTGAGAAAATGATTTTTATTATGAACATGAAACTATATCCAAAAATTATGGTTAAACTCAAAGTGGAAGTATGTTTTCTAAAATGGTCATCTAGACGTCGTTCTTTCGACTGAAATGACTACCTTTACAAAAACGACTTGTAACTTATTTTTCCGACTTTAAACCTATACTTTTTCTGTTTAGATTCATAAAATAGAGTTCAATATGAAACCATAGCAATTTGATTCACTCAAAACGGATTTAAAATGAAGAAGTTATGGGTAAAACAAGATTAGATAATTTTTCTCATTTTAGCTACGTGAAAATTGGTAACAAATCTATTCCAACCATAACTTAATCAACTTGTATTGTATATTATGTAATCTTGAGATACCATAGACACGTATACAATGTTTCGACCTATCATATCGACACATCTATATATATTTCGGAACAACCATAGACACTCTATATGTGAATGTTGGAGTTAGCTATACAGGGTTGAGGTTGATTCCAAAATATATATAGTTTGAGTTGTGATCAATACTGAGATACGTATACACTGGGTCGTGGATTGATTCAAGATAATATTTATTGATTTATTTCTGTACATCTAACTGTGGACAACTAGTTGTAGGTTACTAACGAGGACAGCTGACTTAATAAACTTAAAACATCAAAATATATTAAAAGTGTTGTAAATATATTTTGAACATACTTTGATATATATGTATATATTGTTATAGGTTCGTGAATCAACCAGTGGCCAAGTCTTACTTCCCGACGAAGTAAAAATCTGTGAAAGTGAGTTATAGTCCCACTTTTAAAATCTAATATTTTTGGGATGAGAATACATGCAGGTTTTATAAATGATTTACAAAATAGACACAAGTACGTGAAACTACATTCTATGGTTGAATTATCGAAATCGAATATGCCCCTTTTTATTAAGTCTGGTAATCTAAGAATTAGGGAACAGACACCCTAATTGACGCGAATCCTAAAGATAGATCTATTGGGCCTAACAAACCCCATCCAAAGTACCGGATGCTTTAGTACTTCGAAATTTATATCATATCCGAAGGGTGTCCCGGAATGATGGGGATATTCTTATATATGCATCTTGTTATTGTCGGTTACCAGGTGTTCACCATATGAATGATTTTTATCTCTATGTATGGGATGTGTATTGAAATATGAAATCTTGTGGTCTATTGTTACGATTTGATATATATAGGTTAAACCTATAACTCACCAACATTTTTGTTGACGTTTAAAGCATGTTTATTCTCAGGTGAATACTAAGAGCTTCCACTGTTGCATACTAAAATAAGGACAAAATTTGGAGTCCATGTTTGTATGATATTGTGTAAAAACTGCATTCAAGAAACTTATTTTGTTGTAACATATTTGTATTGTAAACCATTATGTAATGGTCTTGTGTATACAGGATATTTTAGATTATCATTATTTGATAATCTACGTAAAGCTTTTTAAAACCTTTATCTATGAAATAAAGGTTATGGTTTGTTTTAAAAATGAATGCAGTCTTTGAAAAACGTCTCATATAGAGGTCAAAACCTCGCAACGAAATCAATTAATATGGAACATTTTTAATCAATAAGAACGGGACATTTCAGTTGGTATCCGAGCGTTGGTCTTAGAGAACCAGAAAATTTGCATTAGTGTGTCTTATCGAGTTTGTTAGGATGCATTAGTGAGTCTGGACTTCGACCGTGTTTTCTTTAAAAATGATTGCTTAACATTTTTGTTGGAAACTATATATTTTTAACATATGAATATTATGTGATATATTAATCTCTTAACGTGTTTGATATTATGTGATAGATGTCTACCTCTAGAACAAGTCCCATTGACTCACCTAATAATAATGAAGAGTCAAATGTAAATTGGAATGATTCGTGGACTGATTCACAAGTTCCCGAAGAGGAACCGGAAGAAGAGTCGGAACAGGAAGAAGAATCAGAACCGGAAGAAGAATCGGAACCGGAAGAAGAAATAGAACCGGTGGGGGAAATAATAAAATGGTTAAGTAAAAGAGAATCCTCAACCAACCGACCAAGGTTAATTATGGTCAATGGTGTTTCCACCAAGGAAGCAAAATATTGGGAGGATTACCAATTCTCCGATGAATCGGATTCCGACGAGAATTCCGATGATGTTATAGAAATTACCCCAACTGAATTTAAAAAGGCAAAAGAAAATAATAAGGGAAAGGGCATAAAAATAGAGAAATCTAATTCCAACCCCGATGAACTTTATATGTATCGTCAACCCCCGAAGTCCTTAAGTTGTAACAATGACCCGGGAACCTCTAAACCACTAGGTTTTTCTAAACCAATGTGGACAATGACGGCTCGTATTAGGGGAACATCATATATCCCTAGAAACTTGGCAAAACGAACCAAAACCTAACAAGAAGAAATGAGCGAGTCGGAATAAGATAGTTATATTCGTGTGGTGTAATATATGTAATATAGTGTGCTTATGCTTTATGATATATGTAAAAATTGCTTGTATTAATAAGTATTTTTTTTTTTTATGAATCTAACTCTTGTCTATTTTACAGTATAAAAACACAAAATGGATAGACAACCCAATATTTTAAGAGACCTACCCGGAGACATGATTGATGAAATCTTGTCTAGAGTCGGTCAGAATTCCTCGGCACAACTATTTAAGGCGAGATCAGTTTGTAAGACATTCGAAGAACGTTCCAAGAATGCCTTGGTTTATAAAAGGCTTTCGTTCGGAAGATGGGGGATATCACATTGAGAAATCCATAAGTTACGATGTGTTTACTTTGACGCATATATTGCGAGGAACCCAAATGCTATTTTACGCAACGGGTTAAGAAATTATTTTGACTCAGCATATCCGAATATAGGACTTCGTGATTTAGAAAAAGCGGCTAACATGCAACATAAAGAAGCATGTTATGCTTACGGGTTAGTAATGTTCGCTTCTCACCAAAGTGAGAACAAGAACATCGGGCTACAACTATTAAACAAAACGTTCCCACAAGTAACGGAGTCGGTAATTGGGATAAGAAATGAGGTTTTTAGGTTATTACGAGACTGTTGGTCATTAGGTAACCCTCGTCCCTTTGACGACGTTACAACACGTTGTCTTATCAACGGTCATAACGGTTATGTTCCACAAGACCAAGGATGGGAAGTAGTCCTAGTAAAACCAGAATGCATGACTTGTTTCTGGACGTATGAATTACGTGTCTTTATTGCCTTTGCTGAACGACTTGTGTACTAGCTAGAATTATCTTCACAACTATCTTGTATCAAAGTTATTGTGTGCTATATTTCATGCTTTATGTAAAATAAGCGGTATTGTAAGTTTGTAAAATATTGTATAAAAGTTTGAACGCGAAATATTATTACAATCAGTTTTTCATATAGAATTGTAGTAGTTGAATTGTATATTAGCTACTAAGTATGAACTTAACGGGTAGGTACTACCCGAATTTAAACTTATAAAACGCTAATATGAAGAAAAAGCTTTTATAAATGAGTTCATATTATGCTACGAAATACTATTAACTACTCTTAATATTCTGTATGATTAACTTGTTCCATTTGACTATTTTGAAGGAAATGGCACCGACTACTCGACACACCGTGAATATGAATGAAGAGGAATTCCGTACTTTTCTAGCTTCAAACATAGCCGCGGTACAGGCTGCGCTACATACCAACAATAAACTTGGATCTGGCAGTACAGGAAATCGTGTAGGATGCACCTACAAAGAATTCACTGCCTGCAAACCTTTGGAATTTGATGGAACCGAAGGACCAATCGGATTGAAACGGTGGACCGAGAAGGTTG
Source organism: Rutidosis leptorrhynchoides (assembly GCF_046630445.1). NCBI lineage: Eukaryota > Viridiplantae > Streptophyta > Magnoliopsida > Asterales > Asteraceae > Rutidosis > Rutidosis leptorrhynchoides. The sequence continues at coordinate 101,282,396 of NC_092334.1, read as the reverse complement.
AATCGGTGTTTGCCATAAGTAAGTGTACTGAAGAGGACAAAGTGAAGTACGCTACGCATACCTTCACAGGTTCTGCGTTAACATGGTGGAATACCTATCTAGAGCAAGTGTGACAAGATGATGCGTACGCACTACCGTGGTCAGCATTCAAGCACTTGATGAACGAGAAGTACCGTCCCAGAACCGAGGTCAATAAGCTCAAGACAGAACTTAGAGGGTTACGAACCCAAGGATTTGATATTACCACGTACGAAAGACGATTCACAGAATTGTGCCTATTGTGTCCGGGAGCGTTCGAAGATGAGGAAGAGAAGATCGACGCGTTTGTGAAAGGATTACCGGAAAGAATCCAAGAAGATATAAGTTCACACGAGCCCGCCTCCATACAACAGGCATGTAGAATGGCTCACAAACTAGTGAACCAGATTGAAGAAAGAATTAAAGAACAGACTGCTGAAGAGGCCAATGTGAAGCAAGTCAAAAGAAAGTGGGAGGAAAACGGTGATAAGAATAACCAATACAACAACAACAGCAATTACAACAATAATCGCAACAATTATCCCAACAATCGCAACATCAATCGCAACTACAACAAACGGCCCAATAACAACAACAACAACAACAACAGCAACTACAACAATCATCCCAACAACAATAATAACCGCAACAACAACAACAATCAGAAGCAGCTATGCCAAAGGTGTGAAAAGTATCACTCGGGGTTCTGCACCAAATTTTGCAACAAGTGTAAAAGAAATGGTCATAGCGCGGCAAAGTGTGAGGTCTACGGACCAGGGGTTAATAGAACGAAAGGAACAAATGGTGTCGGAACGAGTAATGGTGGAGCAAGTAGTGTCGGAGCAAGTTATGCCAATGTAGTTTGTTATAAATGTGGAAAACCGGGCCACATTATTAGAAATTGCCCGAACCAGGAGAACACGAATGGACAAGGCCGCGGAAGAGGTTTCAACATTAATGCGGCAGAGGCACAAGAAAACCCGGAGCTTGTTACGGGTACGTTTCTTATTGACAATAAATCTGCTTACGTTTTATTTGATTCGGGTGCGGATAGAAGCTATATGAGTAGAGATTTTTGTGCTAAATTAAGTTGTCCATTGACGCCTTTGGATAGTAAATTTTTACTCGAATTAGCAAATGGTAAATTAATTTCAGCAGATAATATATGTCGGAATCGAGAAATTAAACTGGTTAGTGAAACATTTAAGATTGATTTGATACCAGTAGAGTTAGGGAGTTTTGATGTGATAATCGGTATGGACTGGTTGAAAGAGGTGAAAGCAGAGATCGTTTGTTACAAAAATGCAATTCGCATTATACGAGAAAAAGGAAAACCCTTAATGGTGTACGGAGAAAAGGGCAACACGAAGCTACATCTTATTAGTAATTTGAAGGCACAAAAACTAATAAGAAAAGGTTGCTATGCTGTTCTAGCACACATCGAGAAAGTACAAACTGAAGAAAAGAGCATCAATGATGTTCCCATTGCAAAAGAATTTCCCGATGTATTTCCGAAAGAATTACCGGGATTACCCCCACATCGATCCGTTGAATTTCAAATAGATCTTGTACCAGGAGCTGCACCAATAGCTCGTGCTCCTTACAGACTCGCACCCAGCGAGATGAAAGAACTGCAAAGCCAATTACAAGAACTTTTAGAGCGTGGTTTCATTCGACCAAGCACATCACCGTGGGGAGCTCCTGTTTTGTTTGTCAAGAAGAAAGATGGTACATTCAGGTTGTGTATCGACTACCGAGAGTTGAACAGACTTACCATCAAGAACCGCTACCCACTACCGAGAATCGACGACTTATTTGATCAACTACAAGGCTCGTCTGTTTATTCAAAGATTGACTTACGTTCCGGGTATCATCAAATGCGGGTGAAAGAAGATGATATTCCAAAGACTGCTTTCAGAACACGTTACGGTCATTATGAGTTTATGGTCATGCCGTTTGGTTTAAGTAATGCACCAGCTGTGTTCATGGACCTTATGAACCGAGTGTGTGGACCATACCTTGACAAGTTTGTCATTGTTTTCATTGATGACATACTTATTTACTCAAAGAATGACCAAGAACACGGTGAACATTTGAGAAAGGTGTTAGAAGTATTGAGGAAGGAAGAATTGTATGCTAAGTTTTCAAAGTGTGCATTTTGGTTGGAAGAAGTTCAATTCCTCGGTCACATAGTGAACAAAGAAGGTATTAAGGTGGATCCGGCAAAGATAGAAACTGTTGAAAAGTGGGAAACCCCGAAAACTCCGAAACACATACGCCAGTTTTTAGGACTAGCTGGTTACTACAGAAGGTTCATCCAAGACTTTTCCAGAATAGCAAAACCCTTGACTGCATTAACGCATAAAGGGAAGAAATTTGAATGGAATGATGAACAAGAGAAAGTGTTTCAGTTATTGAAGAAAAAGCTAACTACGGCACCTATATTGTCATTGCCTGAAGGGAATGATGATTTTGTGATTTATTGTGACGCATCAAAGCAAGGTCTCGGTTGTGTATTAATGCAACGAACGAAGGTGATTGCTTATGCGTCTAGACAATTGAAGATTCACGAACAAAATTATACGACGCATGATTTGGAATTAGGCGCAGTTGTTTTTGCATTAAAGACTTGGAGGCACTACTTATATGGGGTTAAAAGTATTATATATACCGACCACAAAAGTCTTCAACACATATTTAATCAGAAACAACTGAATATGAGGCAGCGTAGGTGGATTGAATTATTGAATGATTACGACTTTGAGATTCGTTACCACCCGGGGAAGGCAAATGTGGTAGCCGATGCCTTGAGTAGGAAGGACAGAGAACCTATTCGAGTAAAATCTATGAATATAATGATTCATAATAACCTTACTACTCAAATAAAGGAGGCGCAACAAGGAGTTTTAAAAGAGGGAAATTTAAAGGATGAAATACCCAAAGGATCGGAGAAGCATCTTAATATTCGGGAAGACGGAACCCGGTATAGGGTTGAAAGGATTTGGGTACCAAAATTTGGAGATATGAGAGAAATGGTACTTAGAGAAGCTCATAAAACCAGATACTCAATACATCCTGGAACGGGGAAGATGTACAAGGATCTCAAGAAACATTTTTGGTGGCCGGGTATGAAAGCCGATGTTGCTAAATACGTAGGAGAATGTTTGACGTGTTCTAAGGTCAAAGCTGATCATCAGAAACCATCAGGTCTACTTCAACAACCCGAAATCCCGGAATGGAAATGGAAAAACATTACCATGGATTTCATCACTAAATTGCCAAGGACTGCAAGTGGTTTTGATACTATTTGGGTAATAGTTGATCGTCTCACCAAATCAGCACACTTCCTGCCAATAAGAGAAGATGACAAGATGGAGAAGTTAGCACGACTGTATTTGAAGGAAGTCATCTCCAGACATGGAATACCAATCTCTATTATCTCTGATAGGGATGGCAGATTTATTTCAAGATTCTGGCAGACATTACAGCAAGCATTAGGAACTCGTCTAGACATGAGTACTGCCTATCATCCACAAACTGATGGGCAGAGCGAAAGGACGATACAAACGCTTGAAGACATGCTACGAGCATGTGTTATTGATTTCGGAAACAGTTGGGATCGACATCTACCGTTAGTAGAATTTTCCTACAACAACAGCTACCATTCAAGCATTGAGATGGCACCGTTTGAAGCACTTTATGGTAGAAAGTGCAGGTCTCCGATTTGTTGGAGTGAAGTGGGGGATAGACAGATTACGGGTCCGGAGATTATACAAGAAACTACCGAGAAGATCATCCAAATTCAACAACGGTTGAAAACCGCCCAAAGTCGACAAAAGAGCTATGCTGACATTAAAAGAAAAGATATAGAATTTGAAATTGGAGAGATGGTCATGCTTAAAGTTGCACCTTGGAAAGGCGTTGTTCGATTTGGTAAACGAGGGAAATTAAATCCAAGGTATATTGGACCATTCAAGATTATTGATCGTGTCGGACCAGTAGCTTACCGACTTGAGTTACCTCAACAACTCGCGGCTGTACATAACACTTTCCACGTCTCGAATTTGAAGAAATGTTTTGCTAAAGAAGATCTCACTATTCCGTTAGATGAAATCCAAATCAACGAAAAACTTCAATTCATCGAAGAACCCGTCGAAATAATGGATCGTGAGGTTAAAAGACTTAAGCAAAACAAGATACCAATTGTTAAGGTTCGATGGAATGCTCGTAGAGGACTCGAGTTCACCTGGGAGCGTGAAGATCAGATGAAGAAGAAATACCCGCATCTATTTCCAGAAGATTCGTCAACACCTTCAACAGCTTAAAATTTCGGGACGAAATTTATTTAACGGGTAGGTACTGTAGTGACCCGAACTTTTCCATGTTTATATATATTAATTGAGATTGATATTTACATGATTAAATGTTTCCAACATGTTAAGCAATCAAACTTGTTAAGACTTGATTAATTGAAATATGTTTCATATAGACAATTGACCACCCAACTTGACCGGTGATTCACGAACGTTAAAACTTGTAAAAACTATATGATGACATATATATGGATTTATATATAGTTAACATGATACTATGATAAGTAAACATATCATTAAGTATATTAACAATGAACTACATATGTAAAAATAAGACTACTAACTTAATGATTTTTAAACGAGACATATATGTAACGATTATCGTTGTAAAGACATTTAATGTATATATATCATATTAAGAGATATTCATACATGATAATATCATGATAATATAATAATTTAAAATCTCATTTGATATTATAAACATTGGGTTAACAACATTTAACAAGATCGTTAACCTAAAGGTTTCAAAACAACATTTACATGTAACGACTAACGATGACTTAACGACTCAGTTAAAATGTATATACATGTAGTTTTTTAATATGTATTCATACACTTTTGAAAGACTTCAAGACACTTATCAAAATACTTCTACTTAACAAAAATGCTTACAATTACATCCTCGTTCAGTTTCATCAACAATTCTACTCGTATGCACCTGTAATCGTACTCGTACAATACATAGCTTTTAGATGTATGTACTATTGGTATATACACTCCAATGATCAGCTCTTAGCAGCCCATGTGAGTCACCTAACACATTTGGGAACCATCATTTGGCAACTAGCATGAAATATCTCATAAAATTACAAAAATATGAGTAATCATTCATGACTTATTTACATGAAAACAAAATTACATATCCTTTATATCTAATCCATACACCAATGACCAAAAACACCTACAAAAACTTTCATTCTTCAATTTTCTTCATCTAATTGATCTCTCTCAAGTTCTATCTTCAAGTTCTAAGTGTTCTTCATATATTTTACAAGTTCTAGTTACATAAAATCAAGAATACTTTCAAGTTTGCTAGCTCACTTCCAATCTTGTAAGGTGATCATCCAACCTCAAGAAATCTTTGTTTCTTACAGTAGGTTATCATTCTAATACAAGGTAATAATCATATTCAAACTTTGGTTCAATTTCTATAACTATAACAATCTTATTTCAAGTGATGATCTTACTTGAACTTGTTTTCGTGTCATGATTCTGCTTCAAGAACTTCGAGCCATCCAAGGATCCATTGAAGCTAGATCCATTTTTTTCTTTTATAGTAGGTTTATCCAAGGAAATTAAGGAAGTAATGATGTTCATAACATCATTCGATTCATACATATAAAGCTATCTTATTCGAAGGTTTAAACTTGTAATCACTAGAACATAGTTTAGTTAATTCTAAACTTGTTCGCAAACAAAAGTTAATCCTTCTAACTTGACTTTTAAAATCAACTAAACACATTTTCTATATCTATATGATATGCTAACTTAATGATTTAAAACCTGGAAACACGAAAAACACCGTAAAACAGGATTTACGCCGTCGTAGTAACACCGCGGGCTGTTTTGGGTTAGTTAATTAAAAACTATGATAAACTTTGATTTAAAAATTGTTATTCTGAGAAAATGATTTTTATTATGAACATGAAACTATATCCAAAAATTATGGTTAAACTCAAAGTGGAAGTATGTTTTCTAAAATGGTCATCTAGACGTCGTTCTTTCGACTGAAATAACTACCTTTACAAAAACGACTTGTAACTTATTTTTCCGACTTTAAACCTATACTTTTTCTATTTAGATTCATAAAATAGAGTTCAATATGAAACCATAGCAATTTGATTCACTCAAAACGGATTTAAAATGAAGAAGTTATGGGTAAAACAAGATTGGATAATTTTTCTCATTTTAGCTACGTGAAAATTGGTAACAAATCTATTCCAACCATAACTTAATCAACTTGTATTGTATATTATGTAATCTTGAGATACCATAGACACGTATACAATGTTTCGACCTATCATATCGACACATCTATATATATTTCGGAACAACCATAGACACTCTATATGTGAATGTTGGAGTTAGCTATACAGGGTTGAGGTTGATTCCAAAATATATATAGTTTGAGTTGTGATCAATACTGAGATACGTATACACTGGGTCGTGGATTGATTCAAGATAATATTTATTGATTTATTTCTGTACATCTAACTGTGGACAACTAGTTGTAGGTTACTAACGAGGACAGCTGACTTAATAAACTTAAAACATCAAAATATATTAAAAGTGTTGTAAATATATTTTGAACATACTTTGATATATATGTATATATTGTTATAGGTTCGTGAATCAACCAGTGGCCAAGTCTTACTTCCCGACGAAGTAAAAATCTGTGAAAGTGAGTTATAGTCCCACTTTTAAAATCTAATATTTTTGGGATGAGAATACATGCAGGTTTTATAAATGATTTACAAAATAGACACAAGTACGTGAAACTACATTCTATGGTTGAATTATCGAAATCGAATATGCCCCTTTTTATTAAGTCTGGTAATCTAAGAATTAGGGAACAGACACCCTAATTGACGCGAATCCTAAAGATAGATCTATTGGGCCTAACAAACCCCATCCAAAGTACCGGATGCTTTAGTACTTCGAAATTTATATCATATCCGAAGGGTGTCCCGGAATGATGGGGATATTCTTATATATGCATCTTGTTATTGTCGGTTACTAGGTGTTCACCATATGAATGATTTTTATCTCTATGTATGGGATGTGTATTGAAATATGAAATCTTGTGGTCTATTGTTACGATTTGATATATATAGGTTAAACCTATAACTCACCAACATTTTTGTTGACGTTTAAAGCATGTTTATTCTCAGGTGAATACTAAGAGCTTCCGCTGTTGCATATTAAAATAAGGACAAGATTTGGAGTCCATGTTTGTATGATATTGTGTAAAAACTGCATTCAAGAAACTTATTTTGTTGTAACATATTTGTATTGTAAACCATTATGTAATGGTCGTGTGTAAACAGGATATTTTAGATTATCATTATTTGATAATCTACGTAAAGCTTTTTAAAACCTTTATCTATGAAATAAAGGTTATGGTTTGTTTTAAAAATGAATGCAGTCTTTGAAAAATGTCTCATATAGAGGTCAAAACCTCGCAACGAAATCAATTAATATGGAACGTTTTTAATCAATAAGAACGGGACATTTCAAATATTGTATTAGTATCAAGTTATAATTATTATTGTTATTTTTACTATTAATATTATTATTATTAACATAAAGTATTATCATTAATAGTATCATCATTATTATTAATATGATTATTACTACATTATATTGAAACTATCTTTTTATCAAAAATTAACATTTTTTAATAAAGTTATTACAATTATTAAAATCTCTTTTGATTAGTATTATTATTATGAACAATATTACATATAACAATCTATATATTTTTTTTTATAATACTAGAACATATATTTATATATATAGATATATTAATATAACTAAATGAATAAATATTAATTATTTTCAATGTATATATATATATATATATATATATATATATATATATATATATATATATATATATATATATATATATATATATATATATATATATATACAAAATAGATATATAACATATAATTTAAGTTATAATACATATAAACAAATATATGTGTAAGATAAAAATTAGTATGAAATTCATATAACTACAAACACATAAATATTATGTAATTAATAAATGAAATTATGAGTTTTCTATTATATGTTTTAATAGATATACAATTGATATAGGTTCGTGAATCCGAGGCCAACCCTGCATTGTTCAATTTAGTCATATGTATTTTTACTACAAAATACATTAGGTGAGTTTTCATTACTCCCCTTTTAAATGCTTTCGCAATATATATTTTTGGGACTGAGGATGCATGCGCTGCTTTTATAAATGTTTTACGAAATGGACACAAGTGATCGAAACTACATTCTATGGTTGGATTATCTAATCGAATATGCCCTTTTTATATAGTCTGGTAATCTAAGAATTAGGGAACAGAAACCCTAATTGACGCGAACTCTAAAGATAGATCTATCGGGCCCAACAAGCCCCATCCAAAGTACCGGATGCTTTAGTACTTCGAAATTTATATCATGTCCGATGGAGGATCCCGGAATGATGGGGATATTCTTAAATACATATTGTGAATGTCGGTTACCAGGTGTTCAATCCATATGAATGATATTTTTGTCTCTATGCATGGGACGTATGTTTATGAGAAATGGAAATATGAAATCTTGTGGTCTATTAAAATTATGAAATGATTATTTATGATAAACTAATGAACTCACCAACCCTTTTGGTTGACACTTGAAAGCATGTTTATTCTCAGGTATGAAAGAAATCTTCCGCTGTGTATTTGCTCATTTTAAGGATATTACTTGGAGTCATTCATGACATATTTCAAAAGACGTTGCATTCGAGTCGTCGAGTTCATCAAGATTATTATTAAGTTAATTATAATTAGATATATTATGAAATGGTATGCATGCCGTCAACTTTCAATGTAATGAAAGATTGTCTTTTCAAAAACGAATGCAATGTTTGTAAAATGTATCATATAGAGGTCAAGTACCTCGCGGTGTAATCAACTATTGTGAATCGTTTATAATCGATATGGACTTCGTCCGGATGGATTAGGACGGGTCCTTTCATAAATGTAAAAATAATAATAATAATAATAATAATAATAATAATAATAATAATAATAATGAGACTAAAGAATCTTAAACAATTACATCCTTATGTTGACTAAAAAAATAAAATATAATATAATATATATATATATATATATATATATATATATATATATATATATATATATATATATATATATATATATATATATATATATATATATATATATATATACATACATATATATACTAGTACCACCTATTATTGACTAAAAATTATAAAATAAAATAAAATCATTAATTAGAACATCCTTATGTTGACTAACACTCTAATACTTGCACTATATAAACACCCCTAGACTCCTAGTTTCTCATTCACAAATCACACCAAAATCCTCTCTCAAAAACAATCTCTCCCTCTCCCTCTCTTGTGGTATTCGAATCTTCAAGCTTGTTCTTCGTGTTCATCAAGATTTTCAAGATTGTTCTTCATTATTTGGGTTATTTGATCTTCATCACCAAGTTTTCTTCTTTTTTCTTGTTAATCTTCATCATCATTAACAAGGTATGATCCAAAATCTTAAAACTTTTAAATCTTTCTTTCAATTCATGTTTATATTCATAATCATGTTTGTGCATGATCTTAACATTCATATTATTTAGATTCTCAAAAACCTAAACCCTAATCATTAAAATACTACTTTAATTAACTAACCCTAATTAATGAAACCCTAATACTACTAATACTATTAATTAACATGTATACACTATTACTATTACTAACACCTATAACCTACTACTTATATTATAACACATAAAAACATTTTGGGATATGTATTAGAGATGTATAGATCTTCGAACTTTCTTGACGAATGGTTTCAACGAAACTCTAGGCGGAAGGGTTTGGATTTCCGATTTAAAGGATCCTATAGCTCAAGCCCCTAGACCTGAAATGGCCATTCGAAGGGAAAGGGGTGATTGGAAGCTTATCTAATACGGCAAGTATCCGAAAATGGAAAACACTCTTAAAGTAGAAACTTTCTAGTTATAGAAACTTACTAAGATAAGAAATCTACTTAAAGTGGAAACTTTCTAAAAATAGAAACTTACTAGGAAAGGAAACTTAGTAAAACGAACTATACTTACAACACTATCATACTTAAACATCTACTTAAACTTGGGCAAAAACACTTACTACTCTTAAATGTCAATAGGTTGACTTTTCTGCTCACTCATCTAACTTTCTATTCCGAGGAATAACTCTCTCTCTACTTACTAAGGTGAATTCATAGCCCACTCTTTATTGCTAGCAAACTTATTTACTTTTATTTGGGTGAGACACATGCTAATTTTACTATTTACAATTTAGACACAAGTGCCAACTGTTAAAACTATGCTATACCCGGCTATGTCTGACTAAGTCCCTGCAGTGATATTTTTAATTGCTCGTTGAATGCATGCTTAATTATTGGGGGTAGGCCTATCGGGAGTAACGTCCCCGATACATTTGACCAAATCATTGTATTACTTAATAATGAAATTAAACCGACAAGTATAAACTACAACTTGTCTTTGGGGCAAACTTGAACGTTTAGTCTAAATATCACGCATTGGCATAACTTTTTGATCTGCGAGATCAACTTTATAAACTAAATCTTGTGGTCTAAAAACAACGATAACTACTTTTGTTAAACCTATGATTTCACTCAACCTTTTTGGTTGACACTTTAGCATGTTTGTCTCAGGTGCTGATTGATTCAAGCTTACTTACTTACTTACTGCTTATGTGATGCTACTTGGACTTAGGAACAAGAGATATCGCATTTACTATTTTTGCATTTTAAACATTTACTTTACTGTAATTTCAATTATTGTAACGACATTTCATTTTCCGCTGCGTACTCTCAATAAAGTTTGATTTATCATGTAGTATTGTTCTCATATATTATAATATGTTGGTTTATTTGATATTAGTGACGTTTCTTCCAGACCCTATCTGGAGGACGTTACAGAGTGGTATCAGAGCAAACCAGGCTGTTATAGAGAACCAGGATTACATCTTTATATGTGCCTTACTTGCTAGCTAGGGTGCCTTAGCCATCTAGAAAACTATAACCTTTCCTGCCTTATACTTTAAAGCACTTAGGATTGCCTTATAATCTTAACAACCTTGCCTTGATAATCTTGGCTTAAAATGCTAATCAAATTCTCTTTGTTAATGATAGGATGTCAAGCGTTAATAAAAACGACAAGACAATTCTTTTCAAACCATCTGAAGTAATGACTCACTTCAAACCTGCTATCGAAGAAGATACTGGATATCCTTCAACTGCAAGACCAGTCCAAAGTCCACCTTATGGCTTTGGTGGTCCTCCCTCACCAAACTATAGTCCGAATACTTTATCTAATTCTCCCGAATACTACCCGACTCCAAGAACAGAAAGTAAAGGGAAATGCCCTGCTGATTTCAAAGAAGATGGCCCGTCAAAGAAAAGATCCCGATCTCCTTCCTACGAAGAAGTTGATTCCAAGTACGAGATCATGAATCTGCGAAAAACTACCGATGGCCTAATTCGTCATATTGCAAGGATCGATGTTCAAATGAAAGAAAAAGACCTAGCGATCAGGAAGCTCATGGAGGAAAATGCTGAGCTAAAGAAGGAGATAAAGTTGGTGAAGTATGAAGGTGATAGAAATGCCCGATGGGGGAAGCAATCTCTTACCTACCTAAGAGAAGATGTTAACTTTAGATTGAAGATGGAGGAAAACCGCCTCGAGTTCCTGCATGAGAAACAAAAGGCGAAGAATGAAAAAGTTGAAAAGTTTATGAAGAAGGTTGAGGATGAGAAGAAGAAATATGAAGACTACTTCAATCCTAATATTTCCTAGTTTATCCTATTCCAATTTCTCATCTATGTAAAGGCTATGCTTTAAAACATTTTCTATATCCGAATCGCGTATTAAAAAGGCTTATTTAATGCCTCGTTCTTAATAATATAAAGTGTTTCTTTATATCATATTCATCTTTATCCTATCGGATTTATCAAACTTCTATACACCCTTATGTAGTGAAGAATCATGGTTCGTCCAACTACACCAACTCTTACCACGATGTTTCATAATTTCCTCGTCTGACTACGTCTTCCACAACTTCCATAACTATCAAAGATATGAAGGTTAACCAAGTCTATAAAGACTGCAACTTAAAACTAGCCAAACCATAAGTTAGTAACTGTTTTCACGGATGACATTTCGAACTGCTCCAAGAGTGAGAAAGGACGTGAGCAACATTTACAAACTCATTCTTGAGAAAAAGAACAACTCTACACAAACTTTTCCAAAGTGCAAGTTTTGGCTTAAAACCGACATGTTGTCGATCCAGCTAAGATTACTGCTGTCCTTAACACACTATATTAGAAGTCATCATTGATCACATATCCTGACCTTATGGAGTGACCTTGGAAAGGAAAATGAATTAGTGAAATATAATGACGGTGGCCAACGTGATTATATTACGGTAATTCATAGAGATATTCCAATATCATGACGTATGGAATAGAAAGTGAATCAAAGAAAAACTCTCAAGCTATCTGTTCAAAAACCAAATGCAAGGGCATGAAAAGAGAAAAATAATCATCTTGATACTTAGTAGATACGAAGAACTCATTCTAATCAAACTATATATCTATCTCATACTCATTTAACAAACTTTCATGTACCATAAAAAGTTGTAGGCAATCAAATCTTGAAATTCATTCATCCTAGATGGATATCTCCTGATCATTGATACATAATCATCACTTGTTATTACACTCTCGGTGTAAATTCTCATATGACTTTCAAAAACCTATGTCATTTGAACCCTCCAACGTCGATATTACAAACACCATGTCCAATATTACATTATCTATATTGAGATGATAAATATCTCATATGCATAATCTTCTGAAGAATGGAACCTCCATACATGTATCGTTTTAACTATCATAGTCAAGAAACTTCTGTACTCATACATCTACTTATAATAGACTACTTGGTACCATGCAAGTAATGGTGCCATACTCAAACAATAATCGATCATTGTCAACTCGAAAACTAGAGGTGAAATACACTATCTCAAGTTGTGGCTTGAGCTAAACTCATCTGAAAAACTGTTGTAACAATTGAAATGATTCCATCATACTTTAACGTATCCTCCTCTCAGACCAATTAAGGCTGAATTCCAACAATTATTACGTAGTTGAAAGTCACTACTTTAGCATTTATTTATACTTGTCTATGCGACTGCCAGATTATTCTTGCCGAGTTCTCGAACTCTCACTATCATTCGAACGATTCGAAGTTGCAAATTTTATTTGAATTTCTTTCATACATAACTCTAAATCTGAAGGATTTACTCATTTGATGATAATCACATTATCATCCATCTAACTTTAATGTTAACATTTCGAGTCCAAGGACTCATGCCCTGATAAAAGTCGATCCATTAGTTTTCACTACCTTGAAACAATTATTACACAATTATCCTCCGGAATTTTAAAATCTTCAATCAATTTTTCTCAAACAAATAATCTCTTAAATACAAGTATCCTGTTTTCCAAAGATTTCTTACACGAGTCTTTATTTTCAAACTATCTCGGAATTTATAAAAAATGATTTTTCACTTATGTGATTTATAAAACCTTATACATAAACTTAACTTTACGTACTTTGACTAGTACATATCAAATTATACTTTCACTTCTACAAATTTCCACTTTGATTAAATCGAAATTACTTTACAAAATTTTACGTAACCCTAGTTGTACTATGAACATCATTTCATCACCTCCTCTAAAATTACTTTCACTAGTTATATAAACACTTTCGCATTTTTAGCAAATTACCTTTGTTTCATTAAATTAAACATTTTTTTAAACAACTCTTTTTTTCGTATTGTTCAAATTATTTCACATAAAATAGTACGTGTTGTACATAACTCAAGTTTTACCAATAGCTCCGCTTCGTTTATATTGTTATAACAAATATCGCAACTTTTCAAAAATTACTTTGGTTTATTATTAAAACTTTCGTATTACTCTCCAACATGTTTGGATAACCTTTATTCCCATTCTCCGTGCAAGAACGAGACTTACCACTTTGCGTACATCATCTCTTTACATCATCTCTTCCTTGCTATGTTATTCGTTAAGAAGTTTCTACTTCCAGTATTTCACGGCCAAACCACGACGCTCTCGTAAACATCAATACTACGATCTTTTGAACAAGGAAGCAAAGGTTCCTTCATGGTAGAAACAATACCTTATAATCAATGATTCACATTTATACTCATCCACATTTAAACTCATAAGTAAGTAATAGACCGACTCGCCATTTGTGCGAAAACACTTTTCTTACTCTGAAGGAGTTACCTTAGACATTTATGAAGATACTCTAAACATTTCTTCCTTTTTGGTTTGCAACTAGATGTTATTCTAATAAAGTTTTAATCTATGATTCGACATGAAACTGAAATCATAAATCTTAAAGCTACATTCTGAAACTATTTCTAAAGACAAGTTCTCATGTATACTGAACGATGTCTTAAATTTAATCGCTCGTATTATCCTGAGATCAACGAACTCTCAACTAACATCTCATTTGTCTATTAGACATCTCTTGAAAACTAAAGATATTATGGTTTCCTTTCGAAACTTGAAGCTGGTACTATCTCTAACAAACACCATCCATACATCAAACTACGTAACTGAAATCTTTACGTACTCTACTCTATTTTATCTGCCCTACTATTGCGGCATAAACACTCAAGCTCTTAACGAGCTCAATAATACATTTCATGCTGTTATAGCATCATCTTTCCTTTTAAAGAAAAACTAGTCAAACGACACTCTTGTTATTCCTTGGAAAATTCTCCGCATTTAATGCACTTGTAAACGACCTAATAAGGTTAAGGATCATGAGATCAAACATGTAAACAAAATAATATACTTATTGTTAACACTCATTGGCCCCGACCATACCCGGTAACGTAAAAATCAAACTCTATTGTTAAAGTCTGTGGGATTCGCGTAGAAGCCCCTAACATACATGGGAACGCGAAGACTAAACGATACGGAAATACCCTCCATCTCTTCTCAACTGCTGATGCAAACGAGAAATCTACTTAAAACTTCGGGACGAAGTTTCTAATAACGGGGAGGTACTATAACGACCCTCATTTTTCCATTCTATATTTTTCCAATATTAAATGCCCAAACAATATAATTAAAACTTAATGATTAAACTTTAATCAACAATTGTTAAGTGTTAAGAGTTATAAAACATATTAATTAACTTTGTGCAATAATTGACAAGTTAATAAAAGATGAAAATAATAAACTGTTAGTCGACACTCACTGCTAATTAAAATTTATGCATTTATGTAATATTATAACTAATAACCTATAAGTAATAAATAAAAAGTGACATTTATATAAATAATAAAACAATTGGGAACTAAATAAAAAAAATATATACAAGTCATGAATTAGTAAAAAGAAAATAATACTTATCATGTAGTAAATGTAATAATAATAATAATAATAATAATAATAATAATAATAATAATAATAATAATAATAATAATAATAATAATAATAATAATAATGAGACTAAAGAATCTTAAACAATTACATCCTTATGTTGACTAAAAAAATAAAATATAATATATATATATATATATATATATATATATATATATATATATATATATATATATATATATATATATATATATATATATATATATATATATATATATATATATAAACTAGTACCACCTATTATTGACTAAAAATTATAAAATAAAATAAAATCATTAATTAGAATATCCTTATGTTGACTAACACTCTAATACTTGCACTATATAAACACCCCTAGACTCCTAGTTTCTCATTCACAAATCACACCAAAATCCTCTCTCAAAAACAATCTCTCCCTCTCCCTCTCTTGTGGTATTCAGATCTTTAAGCTTGTTCTTCGTGTTCATCATGATTTTCAAGCGTGTTCTTCATTATTTGGGTTATTTGATCTTCATCACCAAGTTTTCTTCTTGTTTCTTGTTAATCTTCATCATCATTAACAAGGTATGATCCAAAATCTTAAAACTTTTGAATCTTTCTTTCAATTCATGTTTATATTCATAATCATATTCGTGCATGATCTTAACATTCATATTATTTAGATCCTCAAAACCCTAAACCCTAATTATTAAAATACTACTTTAATTAACTAACCCTAATTAATGAAACCCTAATACTACTTATACTATTAATTAACATGTATACACTATTACTATTACTAACACCTATAACCTACTACTTATATTATAACACATAAAAACATTTTGGGATATGTATTAGAGATGTATAGATCTTTGAACTTTCTTGACGAATGGTTTCTACGAAACTCTAGGCGGAAGGGTTTGAATTTCAGATTTAAAGGATCCTATAGCTCAAGCCCCTAGACCTGAAATGGCCATTCGAAGGGAAAGGGGTGATTGGAAGCTTATCTAATACGGCAAGTATCCTAAAATGGAAAACACTCTTAAAGTAGAAACTTTCTAGTTATAGAAACTTACTAAGATAAGAAATCTACTAAAAGTGGAAACTTTCTAAAAATAGAAACTTGCTAGAAAAGGAAACTTAGTAAAACGAACTATACTTACAACACTATCATACTTAAACATCTACTTAAACTTGGGCAAAAACACTTACTACTCTTAAATGTCAATAGGTTGAATTTTCTGCTCACTCATCCAACTTTCTATTCCGAGGAATAACTCTCTCTCTACTTACTAAGGTGAATTCATAGCCCCACTCTTTATTGCTAGCAAACTTATTTACTTTTATTGGGGTGAGACACATTCTACTTTTACTATTTACAATTTAGACACAAGTGCTAACTATTAAAACTATGTTATACCCGGCTATGTGAAATGTCCCGTTCTTATTGATTAAAAACGTTCCATATTAATTGATTTCGTTGCGAGGTTTTGACCTCTATATGAGACGTTTTTCAAAGACTGCATTCATTTTTAAAATAAACCATAACCTTTATTTCATAGATAAAGGTTTTAAAAAGCTTTACATAGATTATCAAATAATGATAATCTAAAATATCCTGTTTACACACGACCATTACATAATGGTTTACAATACAAATATGTTACAACAAAATAAGTTTCTTGAATGCAGTTTTTACACAATATCATACAAGCATAAACTCCAAATCTCGTCTTTAATTAAGTATGCGACAGCGGAAGCTCTTAATAATCACCTGAGAATAAACATGCTTAAAACGTCAACAAAAATGTTGGTGAGTTATAGGTTTAACCTATATATATCAAATCATAATAATAGACCACAAGATTTCATATTTCAATACACATCCCATACATAGAGATAAAAATCATTCATATGGTGAACACCTAGTAACCGACATTAACAAGATGCATATATAAGAATATCCCCATCATTCCGGGACACCCTTCGGATATGATATAAATTTCGAAGTACTAAAGCATCCGGTACTTTAGATGGGGTTTGTTAGGCCCAATAGATCTATCTTTAGGATTCGCGTCAATTAGGATGTCTGTTCCCTAATTCTTAAATTACCAGACTTAATAAAAAGGGGCATATTCGATTTCAATAATTCAACCATAGAATGTAGTTTCACGTACTTGTGTCTATTTTGTAAATCATTTATAAAACCTGCATGTATTCTCATCCCAAAAATATTAGATTTTAAAAGTGGGACTATAACTCACTTTCACAGATTTTTACTTCATCTGGAAGTAAGACTTGGCCACTGGTTGATTCACGAACCTATAACAATATATACATATATATCAAAGTATGTTCAAAATATATTTACAACACTTTTAATATATTTTGATGTTTTAAGTTTATTAAGTCAGCTGTCCTAGTTAGTAACCTACAACTAGTTGTCCACAGTTAGATGTACAGAAATAAATCGATAAATATTATCTTGAATCAATCCACGACCCAGTGTATATGTATCTCAGTATTGATCACAACTCAAACTATATATATTTTGGAATCAACCTCAACCCTGTATAGCTAACTCCAACATTCACATATAGAGTGTCTATGGTTGTTCCGAAATATATATAGATGTGTCGACATGATAGGTCGAAACATTGTATACGTGTCTATGGTATCTCAAGATTACATAATATACAATACAAGTTGATTAAATTATGGTTGGAATAGATTTGTTACCAATTTTCACGTAGCTAAAATGAGAAAAATTATCCAATCTTGTTTTACCCATAACTTCTTCATTTTAAATCCGTTTTGAGTGAATCAAATTGCTATGGTTTCATATTGAACTCTATTTTATGAATCTAAACAGAAAAAGTATAGGTTTATAGTCATAAAAATAAGTTACAAGTCGTTTTTGTAAAGGTAGTCATTTCAGTCGAAAGAACGACGTCTAGATGACCATTTTAGAAAACATACTTCCACTTTGAGTTTAACCATAATTTTTGGATATAGTTTCATTTTCATAATAAAAATCATTTTCTCAGAATAACAACTTTTAAATCAAAGTTTATCATAGTTTTTAATTAACTAACCCAAAACAGCCCGCGGTGTTACTACGACGGCGTAAATCCGGTTTTACGGTGTTTTTCGTGTTTCCAGGTTTTATATCATTAAGTTAGCATATCATATAGATATAGAACATGTGTTTAGTTGATTTTAAAAGTCAAGTTAGAAGGATTAACTTTTGTTTGCGAACAAGTTTAGAATTAACTAAACTATGTTCTAGTGATTACAAGTTTAAACCTTCGAATAAGATAGCTTTATATGTATGAATCGAATGATGTTATGAACATCATTACTACCTTAAGTTCCTTGGATAAACCTACTGGAAAAGAGAAAAATGGATCTAGCTTCAACGGATCCTTGGATGGCTCGAAGTTCTTGAAGCAGAATCATGACACGAAAACAAGTTCAAGTAAGATCATCACTTGAAATAAGATTGTTATAGTTATAGAAATTGAACCAAAGTTTGAATATGATTATTACCTTGTATTAGAATGATAACCTACTGTAAGAAACAAAGATTTCTTGAGGTTGGATGATCACCTTACAAGATTGGAAGTGAGCTAGCAAACTTGAAAGTATTCTTGATTTTATGTAACTAGAACTTGTAGAATATATGAAGAACACTTAGAACTTGAAGATAGAACTTGAGAGAGATCAATTAGATGAAGAAAATTGAAGAATGAAAGTGTTTGTAGGTGTTTTTGGTCGTTGGTGTATGGATTAGATATAAAGGATATGTAATTTTGTTTTCATGTAAATAAGTCATGAATGATTACTCATATTTTTGTAATTTTATGAGATATTTCATGCTAGTTGCCAAATGATGGTTCCCACATGTGTTAGGTGACTCACATGGGCTGCTAAGAGCTGATCATTGGAGTGTATATACCAATAGTACATACATCTAAAAGCTGTGTATTGTACGAGTACGAATACGGGTGCATACGAGTAGAATTGTTGATGAAACTGAACGAGGATGTAATTGTAAGCATTTTTGTTAAGTAGAAGTATTTTGATAAGTGTATTGAAGTCTTTCAAAAGTGTATAAATACATATTAAAACACTACATGTATATACATTTTAACTGAGTCGTTAAGTCATCGTTAGTCGTTACATGTAAGTGTTGTTTTGAAACCTTTAGGTTAACGATCTTGTTAAATATTGTTAACCCATTGTTTATTATATCTAATGAGATGTTAAATTATTATATTATCATGATATTATGATATATTAATATATCTTAATATGATATATATATACATTTAAATGTCGTTACAACGATAATCGTTACATATATGTCTCGTTTCGAAATCCTTAAGTTAGTAGTCTTGTTTATATGTATATAACTCATTGTTTATATACTTATGGAGATACTTATTTATCATAATCTCATGTTAACCATACGTATATCCATATATATATTGTCATGTCGTTTTTACAAGTTTTAACGTTCGTGAATCGCCGATCAACTTGGGTGGTCAATTGTCTATATGAAACATATTTCAATTAATCAAGTCTTAACAA
The DNA here is from genome assembly GCF_046630445.1 of Rutidosis leptorrhynchoides. Taxonomy (NCBI): domain Eukaryota; kingdom Viridiplantae; phylum Streptophyta; class Magnoliopsida; order Asterales; family Asteraceae; genus Rutidosis; species Rutidosis leptorrhynchoides. The sequence continues at coordinate 101,262,145 of NC_092334.1, read as the reverse complement.
GTTTGATTGCTTAACATGTTGGAAACATTTAATCATGTAAATATCAATCTCAATTAATATATATAAACATGGAAAAGTTCAGGTCACTACACTATGTTCGACTAAGTCCCTATAGTGATATTTTTAATTGCTCATTGAATGCATGCTTAATTATTGGGGGTAGGCCTATCGGGAGTAACGTCCTCGATACATTTGATCAAGTCATTGTATTACTTAATAATGAAATTAAACCGACAAGTATAAACTACAACTTGTCTTTGGGGCAAACTTGAACGTTTAGTCTAAATATCACGCATTGGCATAACTTTTTGATCTACGAGATCAACTTTATAAACTAAATCTTGTGGTCTAAAAACAACGATAACTACTTTTGTTAAACCTATGGTTTCACTCAACCTTTTTGGTTGACACTTTAGCATGTTTGTCTCAGGTGCTGATTGATTCAAGCTTACTTACTTACTTACTGCTTATGTGATGCTACTTGGACTTAGGAACAAGAGATATCGCATTTACTATTCTTGCATTTTAAACATTTACTTTATTGTAATTTCAGTTCTTGTAACGACATTTCATTTTCCGCTGCGTACTCTCAATAAAGTTTTATTTTATCATGTAGTATTGTTCTCGTATATTATAATATGTTGGTTTATTTGATATTAGTGACGTTTCTTCCAGACCCTATCTGGAGAACGTTACAGTAGATGTCGATCCCAACTATTTCCAAAATCAATAACACATGCTCGTAGCATGTCTTCAAGCATTTGTATCGTCCTTTTGCTCTGCCCATCAGTTTGTGGATGATAGGCAGTACTCATATCTAGACGAGTTCCCAATGCTTGCTGTAATGTCTGCCAAAACCTTGAAACAAATCTGCCATCCCTATCAGAGATAATAGAGATTGGTATTCCATGTCTGGAGATAACTTCCTTCAAATATAATCGCTCCAACTTCTTCATTTTATCATCTTCCCTCATTGGAAGAAAGTGTGCTGATTTGGTGAGACGATCGACTATTACTCAAATAGTATCATAACCACTTGTAGTCCTTGGCAATTTAGTAATGAAATCCATGGTAATGTTTTCCCATTTCCATTCCGGGATTTCAGGTTGTTGAAGTAGACTAGATGGTTTCTGATGTTCAGATTTGACCTTAGAACACGTCAAATATTCTCCTACGTATTTAGCAATATCGGCTTTCATACCTGGCCACCAAAAGTGTTTCTTGAGATCTTTGTAAATTTTCCCCGCTCCGGGGTGTATTGAATATATGGTTTTATGTGCTTCCTTAAGTACCATTTCTCTCATATCTCCAAACTTTGGTACCCAAATTCTTCCAGCCCTATATCGGGTTCTGTCTTCCCGAATATTAAGATGTTTTTCCGATCCTTTAGGTATTTCATTCTTTAAATTTCCTTCTTTTAAAACTCCCTGCTGCGCCTCCTTTATTTGAGTAGTAAGGTTAGTACGAATAATTATATTCATAGCTTTTACCCGCATAGGTTCTCTGTCCTTTCTACTCAAAGTTTCGGCTACCACATTCGCCTTCCCCGGGTGGTAACGAATCTCAAAGTCGTAATCATTTAACAATTTAATCCACCTACGCTGCCTAATGTTCAGTTGTTTCTGATTAAATATGTGTTGGAGACTTTTGTGGTCGGTATATATAATACTTTTGACCCCATATAAGTAGTGCCTCCAAGTCTTTAATGCAAAAACAAAAGCACCCAATTCCAAATCGTGAGTCGTATAATTTTGCTCGTGAATCTTCACATTAATCACCATATGTGCTTTTTCATTAATCACCATATGCGCTTTTCATCATATATCCTTTTCACCATATGCGCTTTTAATCATATGCGCTACGCTTTTCATTATATGCACTTTTCATCATATGAGCTTTTAATCATATGCGTTGCGCTTTTAATCATATGCGCTGTGCTTTTCATCATATGCGCTTTTCATCATATGCTTTTTTCATCATATGCGCTTTTAATCATATGCGCTGTGCTTTTCATCATATGCGCTTTTAATCATATGCGCTGCGCTTTTCATCATATGCGCTTTTCATCATATGCGCTTTTAATCATATGCGCTGCGCTTTTCATCATATGCGCTTTTCGGTGCTACATAGGTTTTTTCATTTTCGGTTATCATTGACTGTTAATCATATCCATTATGATATATATCAGAGAAACTTAACAAATTTCTCTTTGATTTGGGAGAAAACAATGCATTGTTTATCAGAAAATTCGTACCATTTGGTAATATGAATTTTTGCCTTTTTAGTTCCTTATATCAAGTTTGCAAGACCTGATATAGTATTTATAATTCCTTCATTTGATTTAATCAATGAAATATTTCTTAGATTTGACCATAGTGTGTATGTTACCACTATCAGCAATACATAGGTCTTTACCATTTAATTGATGTTGTATTTCAGCAGGATTAATACTAAAACTTCAAATAAGATAAGCAAATAATGAGTTATATTTCAGCAAGATAATCAAATTATATTACCTGCAAATAAGTTACAATCTGAAGTACATAAAAGATAACACTTAATAAACATATGCGTTATGGTCTAAAACCATTTATTTATGAGTGATACATAACAAAAAACCTTGAAAAGTTTTCTCAAAAATCAGCTGGAAATCCACGGACCTCGGCATCAAACAGGGTCGCCAAGTGGTCAGACTTATCCTAACCATGAGAGGATCTGTCTCGTACAATGGGGGGGCACCGTGCAAATTAGCTTATAAGACTAATGAATCAGATTCCCAGAAAGGATAATCTCCTTAAAAATCAAAAATCAGCTTTTAAGCCTGATATTACTCAATCCTTAAGATTGACCTTAAAGATTGAGAATTACAAACTCATGAAATTCGATTATATCTAAATTCGAGCTTGAACGAGAAAATATTTTGATCAAATTACAAACCGATTTGTTTTCTGAAAACCCTATTTTCAATGCGTTCATTACCATTGAACGTAAAATCCTAGGAATTCACCTGGAATTCATTAGGTCACCTGAACCAAATCGGGTGTCAACCGTAAGAACGGTGATTGCATAGCATGGTCAAAGACAGGACCTTGTGCCAGACCGAAAAACTATAGGGTGATCTTTACTATTGCTCCTACAAAGGATAGTAATTGCATCCGACACGTTATAGACCATAATCAAAAGCATGTCACGGGACATCGCCTTAACAGTTGCTTGTTCAACGCTTTCCTTTACAACCGGACGGTAGTTACTGAAAGGTAATATACGGAGCAAGTATACTGGACGTGTTGCTTTCCTAATACAAGGTTAGCAAGTGGGTGACACAAAACCGCAAGTTTTTGAGCTAAAATTTTCAAATCTGAAACCCACAAAACCCACAAAAATAATTTCGCAAACACCGGTGAAGGGTTATTCCGGAAAACTTATCTAGGGTAAAAGCTAGATTGAATTTTCAAAAGGTCAAATATTTTCATAAAGATCCAATTTCCTAAAGGATCTAAATTTTCATAGTCACGTGGGACTGTAAACCACAACGTTACTATCATTGTTCATACCGCCGTATTAAAATCACTGATGTACAAAGTGTGAAGAATAAAGAAGTGATTCTAGTATTTTTATTTCAAGACTATATTGCTTGAGGACAAGTAACGCTCATGTGTGGGAATATTTGATAATGCTAAAAATGAACATATATTTAATAGCATTATCCCTCAAGAAAGACAAGCTTTTAGTTGCAATTGTTCTATTTACAAGTGATATTCGTTTAAATAATAAAAGGTGAAGACAAAAGACAGATTCAACGATTTGAAGATGCAAACGACCAAAAAGCTAAAAAGTACAAAGTACAATCCAAGAGGTTCAAATTATTGATGAGAAATGTCTAAAAGTTACAAGAGTACGAGCTGTTAAACACAAAGTACAAGATATTAAATTGTACGCAAGGACATTCGAAAATCCGGAACCGGGACCAGAGTCAACTCTCAACGCGCGACGTAACGGACCGAAAATTACAAGTCAACTATGCGCATAAATATAATATATATATATATATATATATATATATATATATATATATATATATATATATATATATATATATAATTACTTAAAATTATATATATATATATTATATATATTAATAAAAAGTGTCGGCAAACTATTAGACCTGTGAATGTTAGCTGGAAAATCAGGCCATGCGATCGCATGGCCTTGCTGCCTTATACCCATGCGATCGCATGGCAGTAAAGTGCTGGCCACATCTATAAATTAAGCAGTTTTTCGGACGAAAATATCACATATTATTCAATCTCTCTCTCTCTCTCTCAAGATATATATATATATATATATATATATATATATATATATATATATATATATATATATATATATAATTTATAATTTTAATTTTAATTTAAGATTGATAATAATAAGGGTATGTTAGCGAATGTTGTAAGTGTGTAAGTCGAAATTCTGTCCGTGTAACGTACGCTATTATTAATCATTGTAAGTTATGTTCAACCTTTTTAAATTAATGTCTCGTAGCTAAGTTATTATTATGCTTATTTAAATCGAAGTAAATGTGATGTTGGGCTAAAATATTAAAGATGAGGTTATTGGGCTTTGTACCATAATTGGGGTTTGGACAAAAGACCGACACTTGTGGAAATTAGACTATGGGCTATTAATGGGCTTTATATTTGTTTAATTGAATGATAGTTTGCTAATTTAATATAAAGATTTACAATTGGACATAATTATAAATAACCACATACACTCGATCGGACACGATGGGCGGGATATTTATAACTACTAATAATCGTTCATTTGACCGGACACGGGAATGGATTATGTGACGACACGAAAATTTCTGACCAAATTTAAACCTAATCTTTATATGATTTCGACACGATAAGCAAAGTCTGTAATGTTGAGTCTCAAAAGTTTGAATCCATATTCATGTAATCACTTACCCTTCGACTGTGCCCGATGATTCACGAACAATTGGTTGTAAATAAATATGTATATATATATATATGTATATGTATATATATATATATATATATATATATATATATATATATATATATATATATATATATATATATATATATATAAAGATATATGATTCTTAAACATAATTAATATTATATGTATATTGTAATACATATATAAAGTGAATAAATATTAAATATTGAATATATGTTATCATATATTAATAAATACCACATAGTAAAAAAATATGTAATTGTAATATATTACATTGAAATTATAAGTTAAAATAAATGGTATAGTAATATTATTATTAATCTCAATGTTAATATCAAATTTAGCACTATAAATATAATATACGAATATGAAACTTGTTATATATAAATGTTTATATTATTATTATTACTAATAATATTATTATCATTAATAATATAAATAATTACTAGAATTAATATAGTATTATGAATATTATCATTAAATATTATCATTTCTAAATATCATCATTATTAGTATTATTTTATGAATTATTATTACCAGTATTGTGATTTATTATTATCATCATATTATTTTTTTTATTATTACTACTATTATTATTATAGTACTTGATTTGATGATGTTAATTATTTTTATCATTAAGATTAGTATTACCTCTATTATTATTATTATTATTAGTATTCTTATTAAAATTAATAACAATTACAAGTTTATTAATAGATTTATATTATTAAATAGTACTACAAAATTTAATATAATGGATATACATAAACAGATGTATAAATACGGTTAGTAATATATACAGCTTTATATAGAAAAATCAGATAATTGTAATTCCAATTTAAGGTTGCTGTCTTGATTGCAATTCACAGATGACAAATTCTGTTATTTGTTAGAATTAAGTTTTTGTATCTTTTCTCTTGTATATGTCTTCTTTTTCTTATTCAGGATTTCCTTTGTCGACTGATATCTTCTCAATAATACAAGACGTGATAATTTTCCTGTCTCAGCAATTATCATCCACTTGTACCATTTATTACCCTCTGCTGTAACGTATGTAACTACTACAAATATCTCCTGTTCGACAGCCTCACGAACAAAAGAGTGGATGCTCTTGTTTTCGTGATCTATATACTCAACAAAAACAATCCAAACCACCACCACTGTCTCGTTCAAATATGATCATGATCCATCACTTCACATTCACCACTTTTTCATCTCTCTATTCACTTCATATTTTCCTTCTGTGATCGACCGAAACAATCTTCTACAGACGTAAACCCGACTAGGACAAACACCTTCCATTACCTCCATCGATAAACACCACACCTGCAAGCCTTTTTGAATACCACTCGATATTTTCTTTCATTCATGTTCAACCTAACAAATAAAAATCACACATCACCATGTAATCAACCCAAACGACACCATCAACATGAATTTTTGAAAAGTGCTCCTATTACTCGACATCATTGCTGTGTTCCTGCTGCTCCTTTTTGATAAACCACAACCACAACCTATTAACACCCAGCTGGTTTCGTAAATATACAACAATATATTTTGTTGTTGTTTGTTTTGTGTCCCACAACCCCACCAAGAAATTTTTTCCAAAAGAGCTCACTTTCTGTTATTAATTGTTCCTTGTGCTTTATTTGACCACTGCACCACAATAAGCCATCACCAATTTCACGTTCTATTATTTAATGGGGCAAATATATTCTTTATGGCTGACATCTTCCAAAAACAAACCTCACTTACATTATTAAAGAAAAAAAAGTGGGATAGCATGCTGCGACTTTTATTCTTCCTTCTCTACAGCTCCATTACACCACCGACAAATACAAATATTGAACTCCACTCAGAAATCTGATAAATAATATGGGGTATTGGTTCATTTCCTTTGGAACGTGAATTGCTTTTTCTATTGGGCTTATGGATCGGTTTTTCCAATTGGGCCGAGACCCCCTTTGGTATCTACTGCTAAACGATTGAACAATGATGGTGGTGTGTTAATAAGTGTTAGTGATGATAAACAATTGATAATAATGATATAACGATGATAATTAGGGTTAGTTATATTACTGTGTTTAAAAGAAGATGATAATGTTTATGGTCATGTTGTGATCATGATAAAAGATGATATGTTTATGCTTATGAGTATAATTTTGATTATGTTATGATCATGATTATGATGAAAAGATGACGAGTGTATAACGATTAACGAGTATGGGGTTGATGATGATTAGGTTATAGAAATGTTATGCGTATGATCATAATCGTGATCATGATTCTTTGATGATGATGTTTACCATGATGTGTGAGAATGATGGTAATAAAGGGTAACGTTAGTGATGGTACCAAGTTAATTGAGATGAAGAAAATGGGAAACAGGAAATCTCAGTTTAAATAAAATTGGTATCCGATTATAATCAGAAAAACGATAACAGCGTGATGGTTGAGTGTGTAGTATGTTAAACGAGGGGTCCTGAGTTCGCTTCCCACTTGGTGCAGTCATTATTAATTTTTTTTTACAGCAAGAATTAATTATTCAAGGCTGGTTCATGGGATTTGAGTAATTGATCCTTGGGCCAAGTTATAGGAGAAAAAGGGTTATAGACTATTAAATTGGGTTATAATCAGAACAAGGCTAGAAAGTTCAATGGTTAAAGCGAGTGTTTGTGAACGGGAGGTCGAGGGTTCGAGTCCGGTCTATGGCATTTTTTATTGAAAACTCGTTCTTCAAAGGTTGTACACTATTTTATTATTATTATTATTATTATTATTATTATTATTATTATTATTATTATTATTATTATTATTATTATTATTATTATTATTATTATTATTATTATTAATATTATTTTTAACATCATTATTTAATCTGATTATTTAATATCATTATTTTAGTATCATCATTAATTTAACAAGTAAATATTATTATATAAAAATATACTTAATACATGTAATATAATTATATTAATATTTTTATTTAAATATATAGAATGAAAATATTTTAAAGAAATATATAAGTTATAAAATCATATCACTAATAAATATATATATAAATTATTCTATTACAATTATATGTGTTGATATATATATAAATGATATAGGTTCGTGAATTCGAGACCAACCCTACACTTGTTCAATGCCGTCATATACACTTGTTCAATGTCGTCATATGTATTTTTACTGCAAAATACAATAGGTGAGTTCATTTGATTCCCTTTTACTCTTTATATTTTTGGGACTGAGAATACATGCGCTGTTTTTACAACTATTTTATTAAATGCTTTTGAAATATATTTTTGAACTGCGAATACATGAAATGCTTTTATAAATGTTTGACGAGATAGACACAAGCAAAACATTCCTTGAATGAATTATTATGCAGACAGAAGTTCTGTGGATTATTATTGAATTATGTGGACTTGATAATTGCCACTAATTGTTGTGAATATTTTCCCCCTGATTATTATTGCTTGGTAACCTAAGAATTAGGGAACATCACAAATTTTGAGAATTAGTGCACGCCTAATTGACGCGAATCCTAAAGGTAGCTACCGGGTTTAACACCCCCACCCAGAATGTTCACTAGACGGAAGAGCTAGTGGGCTTGGTGTTTAGTACTTCGAAGTTTATATGATTATTATTATACAGACGAGATGTTCTGTTTTGGGGATATTATTATGCGCATTATATGTTGAGGTCGGTTACCAAGCCAAGCTATGAAAACAATGAAAAGTGAATGTTATGTATCGAGAGAATGATTTTATACACAGGATATGTGTATGTTATTTTTGTGCACGAGATATGTGTACGGTTACTAAGATTTATGAAAAATGGTTTCGTACACGAGAAAGGTGTACTATATTTAAAAGATATCGCATGTACATTACAGGTGGGTATAGGATTCGGGCTCATTTGTACCATGCATCATTTAAATCTTGTGGTCTATCAAAATGATGAATTTTATTGTTTTATAATAAACTTATGAACTCACCAACCTTTTGGTTGACACTTGAAAGCATGTTTATTCTCAGGTATGAAAGAAACCTTCCGCTGTGCATTTGCTCATTTTAAAGACATTATTTAGAGTCGATCATCGCAATGGGACCAGATGTTAGTAACTTCGTCCAGATGGATTAGGACGGGGTATGACATGTGGTATCAGAGTGGTGGTCTAAGTGAACCAGGTCTTGCATTAGTGTGTCTAACTGATAGTTATTTAAATGCATTAGTGAGTCTGGACTTCGACCGTGTCTGCATGTCAAAAGTTTTGCTTAACATTTCATGTCGAAAATTACCTTCTTATCATTCTTAGGGAATTATTTGCTTGTCATCCTTAAAATATAGCCTCTATTGCATAGACAGTGTATAGATAAATTCATATCTTAGCGTATCTGTTATTGTTACCTTTGCCTGACAGCTTCCGGAGATTCCTCCGTAACTTATGGAATTTTAGTATTATATATGCATATGTAAATCATGTATTGCAGGGTACTAATCTACATCCTATAATCTTTTTCATATCGAAAATCTTTCATTTGATCGTACGAGATGTATTCCTCAACCAGTTCGAATTCCTCGAATTTCGACAGCTATTCCAATATGGATTTTCACTCGAACTCCGAAAGCAGTTTGACCGGAATGGATCAACCAATCAGTCATCACCAAATCTGGAGAAATTGGGGATGGGTTCGTAGTCGACTTAATAAATGGAGACGAGAAGAAGGCGATCATTTCCACTAACCGAATTCACCTCTTGGTGAAGAACCTGAAACCCTTACCGGCGAACCTATCCAAAACACCATTTTCAGCCTCATTTCCAGAGTAGCTCGACACGATTATATTTTATCCACAATTCTAAACCTTATTCACCCGCTCGTTTCGACCGACAATCATCCCGAAATAATAGAAGAAGTCAACAAACTTCGCGCTCGAGTAATCAATTTGGAGAATATGGTGCAAAATTTACCAGCTTCAGCAACATCACCGGCACCAACAGTACCATCAATAACAGCACCAATACCACCAACAATCCTTACCTCAACATTTCATTCTGTACCTCGAGTATAATCATCGTTCTACGTATCATTCTATGTCAATTATCTTCGTTCTTCATGGCGATTATGTAATCTCTAATGTTTTAGAGATTATGTATTCTAGTTCTAATGGTAAATCAAATGAGATTAATACTATATTAACTCATTAAATCTATGATTACATCTGAAGAAAATATATATGTAAGTATATTTTCATAAAGATTGTAATTAAAAATTCTTTCGTACAAACTGTTAATGGTGAAAATATTTTAACGGGTAGGTAATACCCGAGGAATATTTAAATTTCACATTAATAAGTTACACTGTACATTCTTCGAATCTAATTCAACGGTCATTTACTATCCTACTTACATCCACAGAGATACGAATCCGTTTACCACAGAATAACCATTTTCATTCAATTTCTTATTTGGATTATGACTTATCAGAATCCAACAAGTGGCATAATGAAGAAAACATTGGACAAAATAAAATTTGTTAGAAACAGACAAATTAACTATAAGGAATATTGTTAAGAATTCACGCTAACAAAATTCTAGCTAACTGTTCCTAGCTAACTGATTAATTTCGTATTACATTTTAATTTATCACAATTTATTTATCGCAATTTAAATTCTCGCAATTTTATTTATCGTCATTTAATTTCTGTTATTTATTTTACGCACTTTAAATATCGGGACACGTATACAAGGTTTTGACATATCATATCGACGCATATATATATATATATATATTATTTGGAATAACCATAGATACTGTATATGCAGTAATGCTGAAGTTAGCTATACAGGGTTGAGGTTGATTCTACAATAATATATATACTTTGAGTTGTGATCGAGTCTGAGACATGTACACGGGTCACGATACGTATTAATTAATTCAAATATTATAAATTAAACTATATATGAATTATTAGACTGTTAACTGTGGACTAATAACATTGGACAATTAAAATGAATTAAAATATTGATTATAACATATGAAACTAAACAATTCTTCAAGTTTGCCACTTGATGTCATCTTAAAACATCCTTTGTAACTTGATTTCATCCTAAACCTCGATGGTGTCTTGATGATTACAATCTGCGTTCAAACCTTTCATGATTCTTGAAAACACCTAAATCAAGAGGATGAACCAACCGCACTTCATCTACGGAAGAAAAGATTTATGCATACAGCTATGCATCTGAAAAACTCTCGGAAACTGAGTAAACGATTAACTCGTAACAGTTCTAATTCCTTTAGCGTTATTATTACCCAAATAACTTTGAAATTCTTTTACAAATTAGCAAATTTTATCACAGCTCCAGCAAGTCAACTTCGAATTTTCATTTGAATTAGCCTTATTATAATCTTGATATATACGCGTGCTCTTTTATTGTTATCGGGGAACCTTTTATATTTCACCATAATACCATCAGTGTTTAATCATCTAAAAACACAATTCTCTTGAAACCACCTCGAATTGATAAGCGATGATTCAGATATGGTAGCATTAAATGCAGAGGAAACAGCAAAAATTGTAGATGGTCTGAATGGCCAAAAGTTTGATGATAAAGAAGGAAGTGTTAGGAACGCTCGATAGAAAATTTGGTACTGACAAAAAAATGGATTGAGCAAACCATGAAGGAGATGGAAGCCAGATACAAGGACCAAAACCTATATTCAAAGAATCCAGATAAATTTTGTATCCGATGAAATCTTTAGAGAATATCTTGCTCCGTACTCATATTAAATCTCGTGAAGAATCTTTCTTCATCAACCTTCGATCTTAGCAATTCTGAAAATTCCATCATAAATATCTTCGATATTTCTGAGGATATTTTCATAAATATTCTCGTCCGAAATTATTTATCTCTTTGTGCTATCTATATTACATCATAAAGGAAACTACTTTAGTTTCTAAATTTCTTTAAAATTTGAGTTTGAATTATGAATGTTTTAAAGTAGTGTTAGAAATTGATGCATGAGTTAGTATAATATAATGACACTTGATCAACGTGATTATATTACAGTAAGTCATGTTGAGTTTCTAATGGAACGTGATGATTCACAGATTATAACGTCATCATGTGCCATGGTACATAACTTTTTCATTCTGCTTAACTTCTGAACATATCAAGAAAGTATATTCTTGATAGTTCTATTCTCAGTAATTTTGGTAATTTGACAAGTCAGATTGTGCGATTACCGTTTCTTTCTTAGAAACATTAGCCATGTTCATTCGAAACACCATACCTACTAATTCTGGACCATTATTTGCTTGACTTAAAGTCGGTAAAAGAAAACAAATATATGGAACTCCAAAATATAAAGGAAATGAGAAGGGTGTATTTATAGTGAAAAATCAGACGTAACAATCGAGACAGATGATCGCATTTAATTAAAGAGATCCTAATTCCCTTAAATCCTGAAGAATCAGATCTTATAGATTTTGAAGATTTCCTTTAAATCTCTTAAATTCTGGAAATCAACCCTGTCTACGTCAATAGATATGACGAAACTTTACTTTACTCATTTAACCTTTTGTGATAGCTTCACTCGTACTTTTCGAGTAATCGAATTATCTTATCCATATTACTCTATGTTAATAAAACTCTATTTATCGACCCATATTCATCATGAAAACATTTTTATCGTTAACCATGATGACCACACTCAAATTTCGGGAACAAATTTCTTTAACAGGTAGGTACTGTGACGACCCAAAAATTTCCGATCAAATTTAAACCTAATCTTTATATGATTTCAACACGATAAGCAAAGTCTGTAATGTTGAGTCTCAAAATTTTGAAACCATATTCATGTAATCACTTACCCTTCGACTGTGCCCGATGATTCATGAACAATTGGTTGTAAATAAATATGTACTTATATATATATATATATATATATATATATATATATATATATATATATATATATATATATATATATATATATATATATATATATATATAAAGATATATGATTCTTAAACATAATTAATATTATATGTATATTGTAATACATATATAAAGTGAATAAATATTAAATATTGAATATATGTTATCATATATTAATAAATACCACATAGTAAAAAAATATGTAATTGTAATATATTACATTGAAATTATAAGTTAAATAAATGGTATAGTAATATTATTATTAATCTCAATGTTAATATCAAAGTTAGTACTATAAATATAATATACGAATATGAAACTTGTTATATATAAATGGTTATATTATTATTAATAATATTATTATCATTAATAATATAAATAATTACTAGAATTAATATAGTATTATGAATATTATCATTAAATATTATCATTTCTAAATATCATCATTATTAGTATTATTTTTAGTATTATTTTATGAATTATTATTATCAGTATTGTGATTTATTATTATCATCATATTATTTTTTATTATTATTATTATTATTATTATTATTATTATTATTATAGTATTTGATTTGATGATGTTAATTATTTTTATCATTAAGATTAGTATTACCTCTATTATTATTATTATTATTATTATTAGTATTCTTATTAAAATTAATAACAATTACAAGTTTATTAATAGATTTATATTATTAAATAGTACTACAAAATTTAATACAATGGATATACATAAACAGATGTATAAATACGGTTAGTAATATATACAGCTTTATATACAAAAATCAGATAATTGTAATTCCAATTTAAGGTCGTTGTCTTGATTGCAATTCACAGATGACAAATTCTGTTATTTGTTAGAATTAAGTTTTTATATCTTTTCTCTTGTATCTGTCTTCTTTTTCTTATTCGGGATTTCCTTTGTCGACTGATATCTTCTCAATAATACAAGACGTGATAATATTCCTGTCTCAGCAATTATCATCCACTTGTACCATTTATTACCCTCTGCTGTAACGTGTGTAACTACTACAAATATCTCCTGTTCGACAGCCTCAAGAACAAAAGAGTGGATGCTCTTGTTTTCGTGATCTATATACTCAACAAATACAATCCAAACCACCACCACTGTCTCGTTCAAATATGATCATGATCCATCACTTCACCTTCACCACTTTTTCATCTCTCTATTCTCTTCATATTTTCCTTCTATAATCGACCAAAACAATCTTCTACAGACGTAAACCCGACTAGGACAAACACCTTCCATTACCTCCATCGATAAACACCACACCTGCAAGCCTTTTTGAATACCACTCGATATTTTCTTTCATTCATGTTCAACCCAACAAATAAAAATCACACATCACCATGTAATCAACCCAAACGACACCATCAACATGAATTTTTGAAAAGTGCTCCTATTACTCGACATCATTGCTGTGTTCATGTTGCTCCTTTTCGATAAACCACAACCACAACCTATTAACACCCAGCTGGTTTCGTAAATATACAATAATATATTTTGGTTGTTGTTTGTTTCGTGTCCCACAACCCCACCAAGAATTTTTTTTCCAAAAGAGCTCACTTTCTGTTATTAATTGTTCCTTGTGCTTTATGAAATGTCCCGTTCTTATTGATTAAAAACGTTCCATATTAATTGATTTCGTTGCGAGGTTTTGACCTCTATATGAGACGTTTTTCAAAGACTGCATTCATTTTTAAAACAAACCATAACCTTTATTTCATAGATAAAGGTTTAAAAAGCTTTACGTAGATTATCAAATAATGATAATCTAAAATATCATGTTTACACACGACCATTACATAATGGTTTACAATACAAATATGTTACATCGAAATCAGTTTCTTGAATGCAGTTTTTACACAATATCATACAAACATGGACTCCAAATCTTGTCCTTATTTTAGTATGCAACAGCGGAAGCTCTTAGTATTCACCTGAGAATAAACATGCTTTAAACGTCAACAAAAATGTTGGTGAGTTATAGGTTTACCCTATATATATCAAATCGTAACAATAGACCACAAGATTTCATATCAAATCGTAACCGACATTAACAAGATGCATATATAAGAATATCCCCATCATTCCGGGACACCCTTCGGATATGATATAAATTTCGAAGTACTAAAGCATCCGGTACTTTGGATGGGGTTTGTTAGGCCCAATAGATCTATCTTTAGGATTCGCGTCAATTAGGGTGTCTGTTCCCTAATTCTTAGATTACCAGACTTAATAAAAGGGGGCATATTCGATTTAGATAATTCAATTATAGAATGTAGTTTCACGTACTTGTGTCTATTTTGTAAATCATTTATAAAACCTGCATGTATTCTCATCCCAAAAATATTAGATTTTAAAAGTGGGACTATAACTCACTTTCACAGATTTTTACTTCGTCGGGAAGTAAGACTTGGCCACTGGTTGATTCATGAACCTATAACAATATATACATATATATCAAAGTATGTTCAAAATATATTTACAACACTTTTAATATATTTTGATGTTTTAAGTTTATTAAGTCAGCTGTCCTCGTTAGTAACCTACAACTAGTTATCCACAGTTAGATGTACAGAAATAAATCGATAAATATTATCTTGAATCAATCCACGACCCAGTGTATACGTATCTCAGTATTGATCACAACTCAAACTATATATATTTTGGAATCAACCTCAACCCTGTATAGCTAACTCCAACATTCACATATAGAGTGTCTATGGTTGTTCCGAAATATATATAGATGTGTCGAAATGATAGGTCAAAACATTGTATACGTGTCTATGGTATCTCAAGATTACATAATATACAATACAAGTTGATTAAGTTATGGTTGGAATAGATTTGTTACCAATTTTCACGTAGCTAAAATGAGAAAAATTATCCAATCTTGTTTTACCCATAACTTCTTCATTTTAAATCCGTTTTGAGTGAATCAAATTGCTATGGTTTCATATTGAACTCTATTTTATGAATATAAACAGAAAATGTATAGGTTTATAGTCAGAAAAATAAGTTACAAGTCGTTTTTGTAAAGGTAGTCATTTCAGTCGAAAGAACGACGTCTAGATGACCATTTTAGAAAACATACTTCCACTTTGAGTTTAACCATAATTTTTGGATATAGTTTCATGTTCATAATAAAAATCATTTTCCCAGAATAAAAAATTTTAAATCAAAGTTTATCATAGTTTTTAATTAACTAACCCAAAACAGCCAGCGGTGGTACTACGACGGCGTAAATTCGGTTTTACGGTGTTTTTCGTGTTTCCAGGTTTTAAATCATTAAGTTAGCATATCATATAGATATAGAACATGTGTTTAGTTGATTTTAAAAGTCAAGTTAGAAGGATTAACTTTTATTTGCGAACAAGTTTAGAATTAACTAAACTATGTTTTAGTGATTACAAGTTTAAACCTTCGAATAAGATAGCTTTATATGTATGAATCGAATGATGTTATGAACATCATTATTACCTCAATTTCCTTGGATAAACCTACTGGAAATGAGAAAAATAGATCTAGCTTCAAAGGATCCTTGGATGGCTTGAAAGTTCTTGAAGCAGAATCATGACACGAAAACAATTTCAAGTAAGATTTTCACTCGAAATAAGATTGTTATAGTTATAGAGATTGAATTAAAGTTTGAATATGATTATTACCTTGTATTAGAAAGATAACCTACTGTAAGTAACAAAGGTTTCTTGATTTTGGATGATTTCTTGGAATGGATTTAGAAAACTTGGAAGTAAACTTGCAATCTTAGAAGTATTCTTGATTTTATGAAACTAGAACTTTTGGAATTTATGAAGAACACTTAGAACTTGAAGATAGAACTTGAAGATAGAACTTGAGAGAGATCAATTAGATGAAGAAAATTGAAGAATGAAAGTGTTTGTAGGTGTTTTTGGTCGTTGGTGTATGGATTAGATATAAAGGATATGTAATTTTGTTTTCATGTAAATAAGTCATGAATGATTACTCATATTTTTGTAATTTTATGAGATATTTCATGCTAGTTGCCAAATGATGGTTCCCACTTGTGTTAGGTGACTCACATGGGCTGCTAAGAGCTGATCATTGGAGTGTATATACCAATAGTACATACATCTAAAAGCTGTGTATTGTACAAGTACGAATACGGGTGCATACGAGTAGAATTGTTGATGATACTGAACGAGGATGTAATTGTAAGCATTTTTGTTAAGTAGAAGTATTTTGATAAGTGTCTTAAAGTCTTTCAAAAGTGTATGAATACATATTAAAACACTACATGTATATACATTTTAACTGAGTCGTTAAGTCATCGTTAGTCGTTACATGTAAATGTTGTTTTGAAACCTTTAGGTTAACGATCTTGTTGAATGTTGTTAACCCATTATTTATTATAACAAATGAGATGTTAAATTGTTATATTATCATGATATTATGATATATAATATATTTTAGTATGATATATATACAGTTAAATGTCGTTACAACGATAATCGTTACATATATGTCTCGTTTCGAAATCATTAAGTTAGTAGTCTTATTTTTACATATGTATTTCATTGTTAATACACTTAATAATATATTTACTTATCATTTAACATAATTAACCAAGTGTATCAATATCTTAATATGATTCATATGTACCTAGTAAGACGTTTTATAACGATAATCGTTATATATATCGTTTTCGAGTTTCTTAAATTAATAGTCTCATTTTTATGTATATAACTCATTGTTAAAATACCTAATGAGATACATACTTATAATAAGATCATGTTAACTATATATATAACCATATATATGTCATCGTATAGTTTTTACAAGTTTTAACGTTCGTGAATCACCGGTCAACTTGGGTGGTCAATTGTCTATATGAAACCTATTTCAATTAATCAAGTCTTAACAAGTTTGATTGCTTAACATGTTAGAAACACTTAATCATATAAATAACAATTTCATTTAATATATATATAAACATGGAAAATTTCGGGTCACTACAGTACCTACCCGTTAAATAAATTTCGTCCCGATATTTTAAGCAGTTGGAGGTGTTGACGTATCTTCTGGAAATAAATGCGGGTATTTCTTCTTCATCCGATCTTCATGCTCCCAGGTGAACTCGGTTCCTCTACGAGCATTCCATCGAACTTTAATAATCGGTATCTTGTTTTGTTTAAGTCTCTTAACCTCACGATCCATTATTTCGACGGGTTCTTCAATGAATTGAAGTTTTTCATTGATTTGGATTTCATCTAACGGAATAGTGAGATCTTCTTTAGCAAAACATTTCTTCAAATTTGAGACATGGAAAGTGTTATGTACAGCCGCGAGTTGTTGAGGTAGCTCCAGTTGGTAAGCTACTGGTCCGACACGATCTATAATCTTGAATGGTCCAATGTACCTTGGATTTAGTTTCCCCCCGTTTACCAAATCGAACAACGCCTTTCCAAGGTGAAACCTTAAGCATGACCATTTCTCTAATTTCAAACTCTATATCTTTTCTTTTACTGTCCGCGTAGCTCTTTTGTCGACTCTGGGCGGTTTTCAATCTTTGTTGAATTTGGATGATTTTCTCGGTAGTTTCTTGTATTATTTCTGGACCCGTAATCTATCTATCCCCCACTTCACTCCAATAAATCGGAGACCTGCACTTTCTACCATAAAGTGCTTCAAACGGCGCCATCTCAATGCTTGAATGGTAGCTGTTGTTGTAGGAAAATTCTGCTAACGGTAGATGTCGATCCCAACTGTTTCCGAAATCAATAACACATGCTCGTAGCATGTCTTCAAGCGTTTGTATCATCTTTTCACTCTGTCCATCAGTTTGTAGATGATAGGCAGTACTCATGTCTAGACGAGTTCCTAATGCTTGCTGTAATGTCTGCCAGAATCTTGAAATAAATCTGCCATCCCTATCAGAGATAATAGAGATTGGTATTCCATGTCTGGAGACGACTTCCTTCAAATACAGTCGTGCTAACTTCTCCATCTTGTCATCTTCTCTTATTGGCAGGAAGTGTGCTGATTTGGTGAGACGATCAACTATTACCCAAATAGTATCAAAACCACTTGCAGTCCTTAGCAATTTAGTGATGAAATCCATGGTAATATTTTCCCATTTCCATTCCGGGATTTTGGGTTGTTGAAGTAGACCTGATGGTTTCTGATGCTCAGCTTTGACCTTAGAACACGTCAAACATTCTCCTACGTATTTAGCAACATCGGCTTTCATACCCGGCCACCAAAAATGTTTCTTGAGATCCTTGTACATCTTCCCCGTTCCAGGATGTATTGAGTATCTAGTTTTATGAGCTTCTCTAAGTACCATTTCTCTCATATCTCCAAATTTTGGTACCCAAATTCTTTCAGCCATATACCGGGTTCCGTCTTCCCGAATATTAAGATGCTTCTCCGATCCTTTGGGTATTTCATCCTTTAAATTTCCCTCTTTTAAAACTCCTTATTGCGCCTCCTTTATTTGAGTAGTAAGATTAGTGTGAGTCATTATATTCATAGATTTTACTCGAATGGGCTCTCTGTCCTTTCTGCTCAAGGCGTCGGCTACCACATTTGCCTTCCCCTGGTGGTAACGAATCTCAAAGTCGTAATCATTCAACAATTCAATCCACCTACGCTGCCTCATATTCAGTTGTTTCTGATTAAATATGTGTTGAAGACTTTTGTGGTCGGTATATATAATACTTTTGACCCCATATAAGTAGTGCCTCCAAGTCTTTAATGCAAAAACAACCGCGCCTAATTCCAAATCATGCATCGTATAATTTTGCTCCTGAATCTTCAATTGTCTAGACGCATAGGCAATCACCTTCGTCCGTTGCATTAATACACAACTGAGACCTTGCTTTGATGCGTCACAATAAATCACAAAATCATCATTCCCTTCAAGCAATGACAATATAGGTGCCGTAGTTAGCTTTTTCTTCAATAATTAAAACGCCTTCTCTTGTTCATCCTTCCATTCAAATTTCTTCCCTTTATGCGTTAATGCAGTCAAGGGTTTTGCTATTTTGGAGAAATCTTGGATTAATCTTCTGTAGTAACCAGCCAATCCTAAAAATTGACGTATATGCTTCGGAGTTTTTGGGGTTTCCCACTTTTCAACGGTTTTGATCTTTGCCGGGTCTACCTGGATACCTTCTTTGTTCACTATGTGACCGAGGAATTGAACTTCTTCCAACCAAAATGCACACTTTGAAAACTTAGCGTACAGTTTTTCTTTCCTCAATACTTCTAGCACTTTTCTCAAATGTAATTCGTGCTCTTGATCATTCTTTTAGTAAATAAGTATGTCATCGATGAAAACAATGACAAACTTGTCAAGATATGGCCCACACACTCGGTTCATAAGGTCCATGAACACAGCTGGTGCGTTAGTCAATCCAAACGGCATAACCATAAACTCGTAATGACCATAACGCGTCCTAAAAGCAGTTTTTGGAATATCATCCTCCTTTACTCGCATTTGATGATATCCAGAACGTAAATCGATCTTCGAATAAACTGACGAGCCTTGTAGTTGATCAAATAAGTCGTCAATTCTCAGCAGTGGATAACGGTTTTTGATGGTAAGTTTATTCAACTCTCTGTAGTCAATACACAACCTAAATGTACCATCCTTCTTCTTGACAAACAAAATAGGAGCTCCCCATGGTGATGTGCTTGGTCGAATGAAACCATGTTCTAATAGTTCTTGCAGTTGGCTTTGCAGTTCTTTCATCTCACTGGGTGCGAGTCTATAAGGAGCAAGAGCTATTGGTGCAGCTCCTGGTACAAGATCTATTTGAAATTCAACAGATCGATGTGGAGGTAGTCCCGGTAATTCTTTCAGAAATACATCGGGAAATTCTTTTGCGACGGGAACATCATTGATGCTCTTTTCTTCAGTTTGTACTTTCTCGACGTGTGCTAGAACAGCATAGCAACCTTTTCTTATTAGTTTTTGTGCCTTCAAATTACTAATAAGATGTAGCTTCATGTTGCCCTTTTCTCCGTACACCATTAAGGGTTCTCCTTCTTCTCGTACAATGCGAATTGCATTTTTATAACATACGATCTCTGCTTTCACCTTCTTCAGCCAGTCCATGCCAACTATTACATCAAAACTCCCTAACTCTACTGGTATCAAATCAATCTTAAATATTTCGTTACCCAGTTTAATTTCTCAATTCCGGCATATATTATCTGCTGAAATTAATTTACCGTTTGCTAATTCGAGTAAAAATTTACTATCCAACGGCGTCAATGGACAACTTAATTTAGCACAAAAATCTCTACTCATATAGCTTCTATCCGCACCCGAATCAAATAAAACGTAAGCAGATTTATTGTCAATAAGAAACGTACCCGTAACAAGCTCCGGGTCTTCCTGTGCCTCTGCCGCATTAATATTGAAAACTCTTCCGCAGCCATGTCCATTCGTGTTCTCCTGGTTCGGGCAATTTCTAATAATGTGGCCCGGTTTTCCACATTTATAACAAACTACATTGGCATAACTTGCTCCGACACTACTTGCTCCGCCATTACTCGTTCCGACACCATTTATTCCTTTCGTTCTGTTAACCCCTGGTCCGTAGACCTCACACTTCACCGCACTATGACCATTTCTTTTACACTTGTTGCAAAATTTGGTGCAGAACCCAGTGATACTTTTCACACCTTTAGCATAGCTTCTTATGATTGTTGTTGTTGTTGCGGTTGTTATTATTGTTGGGATGATTGTTGTAGTTGATGTTATTGTTGTTGTTGTTGTTGTTGTTGTTGTTGTTGTTGTTGTTGTTGTTGTTGTTGTTGTTGTTGTTGTTGTTGTTGTTGTTGTTGTTGTTGGGTCATTTGTTGTAGTTGCTATTAATGTTGCGATTGTTGGGATAATTGTTGCGATTATTATTGTAATTGCTGTTGTTGTTGTATTGGTGATTCTTATCACCATTTTCCTCCCACTTTCTTTTGACTTGCTTCACATTGGCCTCTTCAGCCGTCTGTTCTTTAATTCTTTCCTCAATCTGGTTCACTAGTTTGTTAGCCATTCTACATGCCTGTTGTATGGAGGCGGGCTCGTGTGAACTTATATCTTTTTGGATTCTTTCCGGTAATCCTTTCACAAATGCGTCGATCTTCTCTTCCTTATCTTAGAATGCTCCCAGACACAATAGGCACAATTCTGTGAATCGTCTTTCGTACGTGGTAATATCAAATCCTTGGGTTCGTAACCATCTAAGTTCTGTCTTGAGCTTATTGACCTCGGTTCTGGGACGGTACTTCTCATTCATCAAGTGCTTGAATGCTGACCACGGTAGTGCTTACGCATCATCTTGTCCCACTTGCTCTAGATAGGTATTCCACCATGTTAATGCAGAACCTGTGAAGGTATGCGTAGCGTACTTCACTTTGTCCTCTTCAGTACACTTACTTATGGCAAACACCGATTCGACCTTCTCGGTCCACCATTTCAATCCGATCGGTCCTTCGGTTCTATCAAATTCCAAAGGTTTGCAGGCAGTAAATTCTTTGTAGGTGCATCCTACACGATTTCCTGTACTGCTAGATCCAAGGTTATTGTTGGTATGTAGCGCAGCCTGTACTGTGGCTATGTTTGAAGCTAGAAAAGTACGGAATTCCTCTTCATTCATATTCACGGTGTGTCGAGTAGTCGGTGCCATTTCCTTCAAAATAGTCAAATGGAACAAGTTAATCATACAGAATATTAAGAGTAGTTAATAGTATTTCGTAGCATAATATGAACTCATTTATAAAAGCTTTTTCTTCATATTAGTGTTTTATAAGTTTAAATTTGGGTAGTACCTACGCGTTAAGTTCATACTTAGTAGCTAATATACAATTTAACTACTACAATTCTATATGAAAAACTGATTATAATAATATTTCGCGTTCAAACTTTTATACAATATTTTACAAACTTACAATTTCGCTTATTTTACATAAAGCATGAAATATAGCACACAATAACTTTGATACAAGATAGTTGTGAAGATAATTCTAGCTAGTACACAAGTCGTTCAGCAAAGGCAATAAAGACACGTAATTCATACGTCCAGAAACAAGTCATGCATTCTGGTTTTACTAGGACTACTTCCCATCCTTGGTCTTGTGGAACATAACCGTTATGGCCGTTGATAAGACAGCGTGTTGTAACGTCGTCAAAGGGACGAGGGTTACGTAATGACCAACAGTCTCGTAATAACCTAAAAACCTCATTTCTTACCCCAATTACCGACTCCGTCACTTGTGGGAATGTTTTGTTTAATAGTTGTAGCCCGATGTTCTTTTTCTCACTTTGGTGAGAAGCGAACATTACTAACCCGTAAGCATAGCATGCTTCTTTATGTTGCATGTTAGCCGCTTTTTCTAAATCATGAAGTCCTATATTCGAATACATTGAGTCAAAATAATTTCTTAACCCGTTGCGTAAAATAGCATTTGGGTTCCCCGCAATATATGCGTCAAAGTAAACACATCGTAACTTATGGGTTTCCCAATGTGATATCCCCCATCTTTCAAACGAAAGTCTCTTATAAACAAGACATTCTTGGAACGTTCTTCGAATGTCTTACAAACTGATTTCGCCGTAAATAGTTGTGCCGAAGAATTATGACCGACTCTAGACAAGATTTCATTAATCATGTCTCCGGGTAGGTCTCTTAAAATATTGGGTTGTCTATCCATTTTGTGTTTTTATACTGTAAAATAGACAAGAGTTAGATTCATAAAAAAAAAATTATTAATAGAAGCAATTTTTACATATATCATAAAGCATAAGCACACTATATTACATATATTACACCACACGAATACAACTATCTTATTCCGACTCTCTCGTTTCTTCTTCTTCGGTTTTGGTTTGTTTTGCCAAGTTTCTAGGGATATATGATGTTCCCCTAATACGAGCCGTCGTTTTCCACAACGGTTTAGAAAAACCTGGTGGTTTAGAGGTTCCCGGGTCATTGTTACAACTTAAGGGCTTCGGGGGTTGACGATACATATAAAGTTCATCGGGGTTGGAATTAGATTTCTCTATTTTTATGCCCTTTCCCTTATTATTTTCTTTTGCCTTTTTAAATTCAGTTGGGGTAATTTCTATAACATCATCGGAATTCTCGTAGAAATCCGATTCATCGGAGAATTGGTAATCCTCCCAATATTTTGCTTCCTTGGCGGAAACACCATTGACCATAATTAACCTTGGTCGGTTGGTTGAGGATTTTCTTTTACTTAACCGTTTTATTATTTCCCCCACCGGTTCTATTTCCTCCTCCGTTTCCTCCTCTTCCGGTTCTGATTCTTCTTCCGGTTCTGATTCTTCTTCCGGTTCTTCTTCGGGAACTTGTGAATCAGTCCAATATATATTCGACTCTTCATTATTATTAGGTGAGTCAATGGGATTTGTGCTAGAGGTAGACATCTATCACACAATATCAAACATGTTAAGAGATTAATATATCACATAATATATGCATGTAATAATATATAGTTTCCAACAAAAATGTTAAGCAATCATTTTTAAAGAAAACACGGTGGAAGTCCAGACTCACTAATGCATCCTAACAAACTTGATAAGACACACTAATGCAAATTTCTGGTTCTCTAAGACCAACGCTCGGATACCAACTGAAACGTCCCGTTCTTATTGATTAAAAACGCTCCATATTAATTGATTTCGTTGCGAGGTTTTGACCTCTATATGAGACGTTTTTCAAAGACTGCATTCATTTTTAAAACAAACCATAACCTTTATTTCATAGATAAAGGTTTAAAAAGCTTTACGTAGATTATCAAATAATGATAATCAAAAATATCCTGTTTACACACGACCATTACATAATGGTTTACAATACAAATATGTTACATCAAAATCAGTTTCTTGAATGCAGTTTTTACACAATATCATACAAACATGGACTCCAAATCTTGTCCTTATTTTAGTATGCAACAGCGGAAGCTCTTAGTATTCACCTGAGAATAAACATGCTTTAAACGTCAACAAAAATGTTGGTGAGTTATAGGTTTAACCTATATATATCAAATCGTAACAATAGACCACAAGATTTCATATTTCAATACACATCCCATACATAGAGATAAAAATCATTCATATGGTGAACACCTGGTAACCGACATTAACAAGATGCATATATAAGAATATTCCCATCATTCCGGGACACCCTTCGAATATGATATAAATTTCGAAGTACTAAAGCATCCGGTACTTTGGATTGGGTTTGTTAGGCCCAATAGATCTATCTTTAGGATTCGCGTCAATTAGGGTGTCTGTTCCCTAATTCTTAGATTACCAGACTTAATAAAAAGGGGCATATTCGATTTAGATAATTCAACCATAGAATGTAGTTTCACGTACTTGTGTCTATTTTGTAAATCATTTATAAAACCTGCATGTATTCTCATCCCAAAAATATTAGATTTTAAAAGTGGGACTATAACTCACTTTCACATATTTTTACTTTGTCGGGAAGTAAGACTTGGCCACTGGTTGATTCACGAACCTATAACAATATATACATATATATCAAAGTATGTTCAAAATATATTTACAACACTTTTAATATAATTTGATGGTTTAAGTTTATTAAGTCAGCTGTCCTCGTTAGTAACCTACAACTAGTTGTCCACAGTTAGATGTACAGAAATAAATCGATAAATATTATCTTGAATCAATCCACGACCCAGTGTATACGTATCTCAGTATTGATCACAACTCAAACTATATATATTTTGGAATCAACCTCAACCCTGTATAGCTAACTCCAACATTCACATATAGAGTGTCTATGGTTGTTTCGAAATATATATAGATGTGTTGACATGATAGGTCGAAACATTGTATACGTGTCTATGGTATCTCAAGATTACATAATATTCAATACAAGTTGATTAAGTTATGGTTGGAATAGATTTGTTACCAATTTTTACGTAGCTAAAATGAGAAAAATTATCCAATCTTGTTTTACCCATAACTTCTTCATTTTAAATCCGTTTTGAGTGAATCAAATTGCTATGGTTTCATATTGAACTCTATTTTATGAATCTAAACAGAAAAAGTATAGGTTTATAGTCGGAAAAATAAGTTACAACTCATTTTTGTAAAGGTAGTCATTTCAGTCGAAAGAACGACGTCTAGATGACCATTTTAGAAAACATACTTCCACTTTGAGTTTAACCATAATTTTTGGATATAGTTTCATGTTCATAATAAAATCATTTTCCCAGAATAACAACTTTTAAATCAAAGTTTATCATAGTTTTTAATTAACTTACCCAAAACAGCCCGCGGTGTTACTACGACGGCGCAAATCCGATTTTACGGTGTTTTTCGTGTTTCCATGTTTTAAATCATTAAGTTAGCATATCATATAGATATAGAACATGTGTTTAGTTGAAGTTAAAAGTCAAGTTAGAAGGATTAACTTTTATTTGCGAACAAGTTTAGAATTAACTAAACTATGTTCTAGTGATTACAAGTTTAAACCTTCGAATAAGATAGCTTTATATGTATGAATCGAATGATGTTATGAACATCATTTCTACCTCAAGTTCCTTGGATAAACCTACTGAAAATGAGAAAAATATATCTAGCTTCAAAGGATCCTTGGATGGCTTGAAAGTTCTTGAAGCAGAATCATGACACGAAAACAATTTCAAGTAAGATTTCCACTCGAAATAAGATTGTTATAGTTATAGAAATTGAATTAAAGTTTGAATATGATTATTACCTTGTATTAGAAAGAT
The DNA here is from genome assembly GCF_046630445.1 of Rutidosis leptorrhynchoides. Lineage (NCBI taxonomy): Eukaryota > Viridiplantae > Streptophyta > Magnoliopsida > Asterales > Asteraceae > Rutidosis > Rutidosis leptorrhynchoides. The sequence goes on along the minus strand of NC_092334.1, from coordinate 101,235,407 downwards.
AACCTACTGTAAGTAACAAAGGTTTCTTGATCTTGGATGATTACTTGGAATGGATTTAGAAAACTTGGAAGTATACTTGCAATCTTGGAAGTATTCTTGATTTTATGAAACTAGAACTTTTGGAATTTATGAAGAACACTTAGAACTTGAAGATAGAACTTGAGAGAGATCAATTAGATGAAGAAAATTGAAGAATGAAAGTGTTTGTAGGTGTTTTTGGTCGTTGGTGTATAGATTAGATAAAAAGGATATGTAATTTTGTTTTCATGTAAATAACTCATGAATGATTACTCATGTTTTTGTAATTTTATGAGATATTTCATGCTAGTTGCCAAATGATGGTTCCCACATGTGTTAGGTGACTCACATGGGCTGCTAAGAGCTGATCATTAGAGTGTATATACCAATAGTACATACATCTAAAAGCTGTGTATTGTACGAGTACGAATACGGGTGCATACGAGTAGAATTGTTGATGAAACTGAACGAGGATGTAATTGTAAGCATTTTTGTTAAGTAGAAGTATTTTGATAAGTGTCTTGAAGTCTTTCAAAAGTGTATGAATACATATTAAAACACTACATGTATATACATATTAACTGAGTCGTTAAGTCATCGTTAGTCGTTACATGTAAATGTTGTTTTGAAACCTTTAGGTTAACGATCTTGTTGAATGTTGTTAACCCATTGTTTATTATAACAAATGAGATGTTAAATTGTTATATTAGAATGATATTATGATATATAATATATCTTAGTATGATATATATACAGTTAAATGTCGTTACAACGATAATCGTTACATATATGTCTCGTTTCGAAATCATTAAGTTAGTAGTCTTATTTTTACATATGTATTTCATTGTTAATACACTTAATAATATATTTACTTATCATTTAACATAATTAACCAAGTGTATCAATATCTTAATATGATTCATATGTGTAGTGACCCGAACTTTTCCATGTTTATATATATTAATTGAGATTGATATTTACATGATTAAATGTTTCCAACATGTTAAGAAATCAAACTTGTTAAGACTTGATTAATTGAAATAGGTTTCATATAGACAATTGACCACCCAAGTTGACCGGTGATTCACGAACGTTAAAACTTGTAAAAACTATATGATGACATATATATGGTTATATATATAGTTAACATGATATTATGATAAGTAAATATATCATTAAGTATATTAACAATGAACTACATATGTAAAAACAATACTACTAACTTAATGATTTTGAAACGAGACATATATGTAACGATTATCGTTGTAACGACATTTAATGTATATATATCATATTAAGAGATATTCGTACCTCATAATATCATGATAATATAATAATTTAAAATCTCTTTTGATATTATAAACATTGGGTTAACAACATTTAACAAGATCGTTAACCTAAAGGTTTCAAAACAACATTTACATGTAACGACTAACGATGACTTAACGACTCAGTTAAAATGTATATACATGTAGTGTTTTAATATGTATTCATACACTTTTTAAAAACTTCAAGACACTTATCAAAATACTTCTACTTAACAAAAATGCTTACAATTACATCCTCGTTCAGTTTCATCAACAATTCTACTCGTACGCACCCGTATTCGTACTCGTACAATACACAACTTTTAGATGTATGTACTATTAGTATATACACTCCAATGATCAGCTCTTAGCAGCCCATGTGAGTCACCTAACACATGTGGGAACCATCATTTGGCAACTAGCATGAAATATCTCATAAAATTACAAAAATATGAGTAATCATTCATTACTTATTTACATGAAAACAAAATTACATATCCTTTATATCTAATCCATACACCAACGACCAAAAACACCTACAAACACTTTCATTCTTCAATTTTCTTCATCTAATTGATCTCTCTCAAGTTCTATCTTCAAGTTCTAAGTGTTCTTCATATATTTTACAAGTTCTAGTTACATAAAATCAAGAATACTTTCAAGTTTGCTAGCTCACTTCCAATCTTGTAAGGTGATCATCCAACCTCAAGAAATCTTTGTTTCTTACAGTAGGTTATCATTCTAATACAAGGTAATAATCATATTCAAACTTTGGTTCAATTTCTATAACTATAACAATCTTATTTCAAGTGATGATCTTACTTGAACTTGTTTTCGTGTCATGATTCTGCTTCAAGAACTTCGAGCCTTCCAAGGATCCGTTGAAGCTAGATCCATTTTTCTCTTTTCCAGTAGGTTTATCCAAGGAACTTAAGGTAGTAATGATGTTCATAACATCATTCGATTCATACATATAAAGCTATCTTATTCGAAGGTTTAAACTTGTAATCACTAGAACATAGTTTAGTTAATTCTAAACTTGTTCGCAAACAAAAGTTAATCCTTCTAACTTGACTTTTAAAATCAACTAAACACATGTTATATATCTATATGATATGCTAACTTAATGATTTAAAACCTGGAAACACGAAAAACACCGTAAAACCGGATTTACGCCGTCGTAGTAACACCGCGGGCTGTTTTGGGTTAGTTAATTAAAAAATATGATAAACTTTGATTTAAAAGTTGTTATTCTGAGAAAATGATTTTTATTATGAACATGAAACTATATCCAAAAATTATGGTTAAACTCAAAGTGGAAGTATGTTTTCTAAAATGGTCATCTAGACGTCGTTCTTTCGACTAAAATGACTACCTTTACAAAAACGACTTGTAACTTATTTTTCTGACTATAAACCTATACTTTTTCTGTTTAGATTCATAAAATAGAGTTCAATATGAAACCATAGCAATTTGATTCACTCAAAACGGATTTAAAATGAAGAAGTTATGGGTAAAACAAGATTGGATAATTTTTCTCATTTTAGCTACGTGAAAATTGGTAACAAATCTATTTCAACCATAACTTAATCAACTTGTATTGTATATTATGTAATCTTGAGATACCATAGACACGTATACAATGTTTCGACCTATCATGTTGACACATCTATATATATTTCGGAACAACCATAGACACTCTATATGTGAATGTTGGAGTTAGCTATACAGGGTTGAGGTTGATTCCAAAATATATATAGTTTGAGTTGTGATCAATACTGAGATACGTATACACTGGGTCGTGGATTGATTCAAGATAATATTTATCGATTTATTTCTGTACATCTAACTGTGGACAACTAGTTGTAGGTTACTAACGAGGACAGCTGACTTAATAAACTTAAAACATCAAAATATATTAAAAGTGTTGTAAATATATTTTGAACATACTTTGATATATATGTATATATTGTTATAGGTTCGTGAATCAACCAGTGGCCAAGTCTTACTTCCCGACGAAGTAAAAATCTGTGAAAGTGAGTTATAGTCCCACTTTTAAAATCTAATATTTTTGGGATGAGAATACATGCAGGTTTTATAAATGATTTACAAAATAGACACAAGTACGTGAAACTACATTCTATGGTTGAATTATCGAAATCGAATATGCCCCTTTTTATTAAGTCTGGTAATCTAAGAATTAGGGAACAGACACCCTAATTGACGCGAATCCTAAAGATAGATCTATTGGGCCTAACAAACCCCATCCAAAGTACCGGATGCTTTAGTACTTCGAAATTTATATCATATCCGAAGGGTGTCCCTGAATGATGGGGATATTCTTATATATGCATCTTGTTAATGTCGGTTACCAGGTGTTCACCATATGAATGATTTTTATCTCTATGTATGGGATGTGTATTGAAATATGAAATCTTGTGGTCTATTATTATGATTTGATATATATAGGTTAAACCTATAACTCACCAATATTTTTGTTGACGTTTTAAGCATGTTTATTCTCAGGTGATTATTAAGAGCTTCCGCTGTCGCATACTTAAATAAGGACGAGATTTGGAGTTCATGCTTGTATGATATTGTGTAAAAACTGCATTCAAGAAACTTATTTTGTTGTAACATATTTGTATTGTAAACCATTATGTAATGGCCGTGTGTAAACATGATATTTTAGATTATCATTATTTGATAATCTACGTAAAGCTTTTTAAACCTTTATTGATGAAATAAAGGTTATGGTTTGTTTTAAAATGAATGCATTCTTTGAAAAACGTCTCATATAGAGGTCAAAACCTCGCAACGAAATCAATTAATATGGAACGTTTTTAATCAATAAGAACGGGACATTTCAGTTGGTATCCGAGCGTTGGTCTTAGAGAACCAGAATTTTGCATTAGTGTGTCTTATCGAGTTTGTTAGGATGCATTAGTGAGTCTGGACTTCGACCGTGTTTACTTGAAAAATGATTGCTTAACAAATTTTGTTGGAAACTATATATTTTTAACATGTGAATATTATGTGATATATTAATCTCTTAACGCGTTTGATATTATGTGATAGATGTCTACCTCTAGAACAAGTCCCATTGACTCACCTAATAATAATGAAGAGTCAAATGTAAATTGGAATGATTCATGGACTGATTCACAAGTTCCCGAAGAGGAACCGGAAGAAGAGTCGGAACCGGAAGAAGAATCGGAACCGGAAGAAGAATCGGAACCGGATGAAGAAATAGAACCGGTGGGCGAAATAAAACGGTTAGGTAAAATAAAATCCTCAACCAACCGACCAAGGTTAATTATGGTCAATGGTGTTTCCGCCAAGGAAGCAAAATATTGGGAGGATTACCAATTCTCCGATGAATCGGATTCCGACGAGAATTCCGATGATGTTATAGAAATTACCCCAACTGAATTTAAAAAGGCAAAAGAAAATAATAAGGAAAAGGGCATAAGAATAGAGAAATCTAATTCCAACCCCGATGAACTTTATATGTATCGTCAACCTCCGAAGTCCTTAAGTTGTAACAATGACCCGGGAACCTCTAAACCACCAGGTTTTTCTAAACCAATGTGGAAAACGACGGCTCGTATTAGGGGAACATCATATATCCCTAGAAACTTGGCAAAACGAACCAAAACCGAAGAAGAAGAAACAAGCGAGTCGGAATAAGATAGTTGTATTCGTGTGGTGTAATATATGTAATATAGTGTGCTTATGCTTTATGATATATGTAAAACTTGCTTGTATTAATAAGTATTTTTTTTATGAATCTAACACTTGTCTATTTTACAGTTTAAAAACACAAAATGGATAGACAACCCAATATTTTAAGAGACCTACCCGGAGACATGATTGATGAAATCCTGTCTAGAGTCGGTCAGAATTCCTCGGCACAACTATTTAAGGTGAGATCAGTTTGTAAGACATTCGAAGAACGTTCCAAGAATGTCTTGGTTTATAAGAGACTTTTGTTTGAAAGATGGGGGATATCACATTGGGAAACCCATAAGTTACGATGTGTTTACTTTGACGCATATATTACGGGAAACCCAAATGCTATTTTACGCAACGGGTTAAGAAATTATTTTGACTCAATGTATCCGAATATAGGACTTCATGATTTAGAAAAAGCGGCTAACATGCAACATAAAGAAGCATGCTATGCTTACGGATTAGTAATGTTCGCTTCTCACCAAAGTGAGAACAAGAACATCGGGCTACAACTATTAAACAAAACGTTCCCACAAGTGACGGAGTCGGTAATTGGGGTAAGAAATGAGGTTTTTAGATTGTTACGAGACTGTTGGACATTACGTAACCCTCGTCCCTTTGACGATGTTACAACACGCTGTCTTATCAACGACCATAACGGTTATGTTCCACAAGACCAAGGATGGGAAGTAGTCCTAGTAAAACCAGAATGCATGACTTGTTTCTGGACGTATGAATTACGTGTCTTTATTGCCTTTGCTGAACGACTTGTGTACTAGCTAGAATTATCTTCACAACTATCTTATATCAAAGTTATTGTGTGCTATATTTCATGCTTTATGTAAAATAAGCGGTATTGTAAGTTTGTAAAATATTGTATAAAAGTTTGAACGCGAAATATTATTACAATCAGTTTTTCATATAGAATTGTAGTAGTTGAATTGTATATTAGCTACTAAGTATGAACTTAACGGGTAGGTACTACCCGAATTTAAACTTATAAAACGCTAATATGAAGAAAAAGCTTTTATAAATGAGTTCATATTATGCTACGAAATACTATTAACTACTCTTAATATTCTATATGATTAACTTGTTCCATCTGACTATTTTGAAGGAAATGGCACCGACTACTCGACACACCGTGAATATGAATGAAGAGGAATTCCGTACTTTTCTAGCTTCAAACATAGCCGCAGTACAGGCTGCGCTACATACCAATAATAACCTTGGATCTAGCAGTACAGGAAATCGTGTAGGATGCACCTACAAAGAATTCACTGCCTGCAAACCTTTGGAATTTGATGGAACCGAAGGACCGATCGGATTGAAACGGTGGACCGAGAAGGTCGAATCGGTGTTTGCCATAAGTAAGTGTACTGAAGAGGACAAAGTAAAGTACGCTACGCATACCTTCACAGGTTCTGCGTTAACATGGTGGAATACCTATCTAGAGCAAGTGGGACAAGACGATGCGTACGCACTACCGTGGTCAGCATTCAAGCACTTGATGAACGAGAAGTACCGTCCCAGAACCGAGGTCAATAAGCTCAAGACAGAACTTAGAGGGTTACGAACCCAAGGATTTGATATTACCACGTACGAAAGACGATTCACAAAATTGTGCCTATTGTGTCCGGGAGCATTCGAAGATGAGGAAGAGAAGATCGACGCGTTTGTGAAAGGATTACCGGAAAGAATCCAAGAAGATATAAGTTCACACGAGCCCGCCTCCATACAACAGGCATGTAGAATGGCTCACAAACTAGTGAACCAGATTGAAGAAAGAATTAAAGAACAGACTGCTGAAGAGGCCAATGTGAAGCAGGTCAAAAGAAAGTGGGAGGAAAACGGGGATAAGAATCACCAATACAACAACAGCAATTACAACAATAATCGCAACAATTATCCCAACAATCGCAACATCAATCGCAACTACAACAAACGGCCCAACAACAACAACAACAACAACAACAACAGCAACTACAACAATCATCCCAACAACAATAATAACCGCAACAACAACAACAATCAGAAGCAGCTATGCCAAAGGTGTGAAAAGTATCACTCGGGGTTCTGCACCAAATTTTGCAACAAGTGTAAAAGAAATGGTCATAGCGCGGCGAAGTGTGAGGTCTACGGACCAGGGGTTAATAGAACGAAAGGAAAAAATAGTGTCAGAACGAGTAATGGCGGAGCAAGTAGTGTCGGAGCAAGTTATGCCAATGTAGTTTGTTATAAATGTGGAAAACCGGGCCACATCATTAGAAATTGCCCGAACCAGGAGAACACGAATGGACAAGGCCGTGGAAGAGTTTTCAATATTAATGCGGCAGAGGCACAGGAAGACCCGGAGCTTGTTACGGGTACGTTTCTTATTGACAATAAATCTGCTTACGTTTTATTTGATTCGGGTGCGGATAGAAGTTATATGAGTAGAGATTTTTGTGCTAAATTAAGTTGTCCATTGACGCCTTTGGATAGTAAATTTTTACTCGAATTAGCAAATGGTAAATTAATTTCAGCAGATAATATATGTCGGAATCGAGAAATTAAACTGGTTAGCGAAACATTTAAGATTGATTTGATACCAGTAGAGTTAGGGAGTTTTGATGTGATAATCGGTATGGACTGGTTGAAAGAAGTGAAAGCAGAGATCGTTTGTTACAAAAATGCAATTCGCATTATACGAGAAAAAGGAAAATCCTTAATGGTGTACGGAGAAAAGGGCAACACGAAGCTACATCTTATTAGTAATTTGAAGGCACAAAAACTAATAAGAAAAGGTTGCTATGCTGTTCTAGCACACGTCGAGAAAGTACAAACTGAAGAAAAGAGCATCAATGATGTTCCCATTGCAAAAGAATTTCCCGATGTATTTCCGAAAGAATTACCGGGATTACCCCCACATCGATCCGTTGAATTTCAAATAGATCTTGTACCAGGAGCTGTACCAATAGATCATGCTCCTTACAGACTCGCACCCAGTGAGATGAAAGAACTGCAAAGCCAATTACAAGAACTTTTAGAGCGTGGTTTCATTCGACCAAGCACATCACCGTGGGGAGCTCCTGTTTTGTTTGTCAAGAAGAAAGATGGTACATTCAGGTTGTGTATCGACTACCGAGAGTTGAACAAACTTACCATCAAGAACCGCTACCCACTACCAAGAATCGATGACTTATTTGATCAACTACAAGGCTCGTCTGTTTATTCAAAGATTGACTTACGTTCCGGGTATCATCAAATGCGGGTGAAAGAAGATGATATTCCAAAGACTGCTTTCAGAACACGTTACGGTCATTACGAGTTTATGGTCATGCCGTTTGGATTAACTAATGCACCAGCTGTGTTCATGGACCTTATGAACCGAGTGTGTGGACCATACCTTGACAAGTTTGTCATTGTTTTCATTGATGACATACTTATTTACTCAAAGAATGACCAAGAACACGGTGAACATTTGAGAAAGGTGTTAGAAGTATTGAGGAAGGAAGAATTGTACGCTAAGTTTTCAAAGTGTGCATTTTGGTTGGAAGAAGTTCAATTCCTCGGTCACATAGTGAACAAAGAAGGTATTAAGGTGGATCCGGCAAAGATAGAAACTGTTGAAAAGTGGGAAACCCCGAAAACTCCGAAACACATACGCCAATTTTTAGGACTAGCTGGTTACTACAGAAGGTTCATCCAAGACTTTTCCAGAATAGCAAAACTCTTGACTGCATTAACGCATAAAGGGAAGAAATTTGAATGGAATGATGAACAAGAGAAAGCGTTTCAGTTATTGAAGAAAAAGCTAACTACGTCACCTATATTGTCATTGCCTGAAGGGAATGATGATTTTGTGATTTATTGTGATGCATCAAAGCAAGGTCTCGGTTGTGTATTAATGCAACGAACGAAGGTGATTGCTTATGCGTCTAGACAATTGAAGATTCACGAACAAAATTATACGACGCATGATTTGGAATTAGGCGCGGTTGTTTTTGCATTAAAGACTTGGAGGCACTACTTATATGGGGTCAAAAGTATTATATATACCGACCACAAAAGTCTTCAACACATATTTAATCAGAAACAACTGAATATGAGGCAGCGTAGGTGGATTGAATTATTGAATGATTACGACTTTGAGATTCGTTACCACCCGGGGAAGGCAAATGTGGTAGCCGATGCCTTGAGCAGGAAGGACAGAGAACCCATTCGAGTAAAATCTATGAATATAATGATTCATAATAACCTTACTACTCAAATAAAGGAGGCGCAACAAGGAGTTTTAAAAGAGGGAAATTTAAAGGATGAAATACCCAAAGGATCGGAGAAGCATCTTAATATTCGGGAAGACGGAACCCGGTATAGGGCTGAAAGGATTTGGGTACCAAAATTTGGAGATATGAGAGAAATGGTACTTAGAGAAGCTCATAAAACCAGATACTCAATACATCCTGGAACGGGGAAGATGTACAAGGATCTCAAGAAACATTTTTGGTGGCCGGGTATGAAAGCCGATGTTGCTAAATACGTAGGAGAATGTTTGACGTGTTCTAAGGTCAAAGCTGAGCATCAGAAACCATCAGGTCTACTTCAACAACCCGAAATCCCAGAATGGAAATGGGAAAACATTACCATGGATTTCATCACTAAATTGCCAAGGACTGCAAGTAGTTTTGATACTATTTGGGTAATAGTTGATCGTCTCACCAAATCAGCACACTTCCTGCCAATAAGAGAAGATGACAAGATGGAGAAGTTATCACGACTGTATTTGAAGGAAGTCGTCTCCAGACATGGAATACCAATCTCTATTATCTCTGATAGGGATGGCAGATTTATTTCAAGATTCTGGCAGACATTACAGCAAGCATTAGGAACTCGTCTAGACATGAGTACTGCCTATCATCCACAAACTGATGGGCAGAGCGAAAGGACGATACAAACGCTTGAAGACATGCTACGAGCATGTGTTATTGATTTCGGAAACAGTTGGGATTGACATCTACCGTTAGCAGAATTTTCCTACAACAACAGCTACCATTCAAGCATTGAGATGGCGCCGTTTGAAGCACTTTATGGTAGAAAGTGCAGGTCTCCAATTTGTTGGAGTGAAGTGGGGGATAGACAGATTACGGGTCCGGAGATTATACAAGAAACTACCGAGAAGATCATCCAAATTCAACAACGGTTGAAAACCGCCCAAAGTCGACAAAAGAGCTACGCTGACATTAAAAGAAAAGATATAGAATTTGAAATTGGAGAGATGTTCATGCTTAAAGTTGCACCTTGGAAAGGCGTTGTTCGATTTGGTAAACGAGGGAAATTAAATCCAAGGTATATTGGACCATTCAAGATTATTGATCGTGTCGGACCAGTAGCTTACCGACTTGAGTTACCTCAACAACTCGCGATTGTACATAACACTTTCCACGTCTCGAATTTAAAGAAATGTTTTGCTAAAGAAGATCTCACTATTCCGTTAGATGAAATCCAAATCAACGAAAAACTTCAATTCATCGAAGAACCCGTCGAAATAATGGATCTTGAGGTTAAAAGACTTAAGCAAAACAAGATACCAATTGTTAAGGTTCGATGGAATGCTCGTAGAGGACCCGAGTTCACCTGGGAGCGTGAAGATCAGAAGAAGAAGAAATACCCTCATCTATTTCCAGAAGATTCGTCAACACCTTCAACAGCTTAAAATTTCGGGACGAAATTTATTTAACGGGTAGGTACTGTAGTGACCCGAACTTTTCCATGTTTATATATATTAATTGAGATTGATATTTACATGATTAAATGTTTCCAACATGTTAAGAAATCAAACTTGTTAAGACTTGATTAATTGAAATAGGTTTCATATAGACAATTGACCACCCAAGTTGACCGGTGATTCACGAACGTTAAAACTTGTAAAAACTATATGATGACATATATATGGTTATATATATAGTTAACATGATATTATGATAAGTAAGTATATCATTAAGTATATTAACAATGAACTACATATGTAAAAACAAGACTACTAACTTAATGATTTTGAAACGAGACATATATGTAACGATTATCGTTGTAACGACATTTAATGTATATATATCATATTAAGAGATATTCGTACCTCATAATATCATGATAATATAATAATTTAAAATCTCTTTTGATATTATAAACATTGGGTTAACAACATTTAACAAGATCGTTAACCTAAAGGTTTCAAAACAACATTTACATGTAACGACTAACGATGACTTAACGACTCAGTTAAAATGTATATACATGTAGTGTTTTAATATGTATCCATACACTTTTTAAAAACTTCAAGACACTTATCAAAATACTTCTACTTAACAAAAATGCTTACAATTACATCCTCGTTCAGTTTCATCAACAATTCTACTCGTACGCACCCGTATTCGTACTCGTACAATACACAACTTTTAGATGTATGTACTATTGGTATATACACTCCAATGATCAGCTCTTAGCAGCCCATGTGAGTCACCTAACACATGTGGGAACCATCATTTGGCAACTAACATGAAATATCTCATAAAATTACAAAAATATGAGTAATCATTCATGACTTATTTACATGAAAACAAAATTACATATCCTTTATATCTAATCCATACACCAACGACCAAAAACACCTACAAACACTTTCATTCTTCAATTTTCTTCATCTAATTGATCTCTCTCAAGTTCTATCTTCAAGTTCTAAGTGTCCTTCATATATTTTACAAGTTCTAGTTACATAAAATCAAGAATACTTTCAAGTTTGCTAGCTCACTTCCAATCTTGTAAGGTGATCATCCAACCTCAAGAAATCTTTGTTTCTTACAGTAGGTTATCATTCTAATACAAGGTAATAATCATATTCAAACTTCGGTTCAATTTCTATAACTATAACAATCTTATTTCAAGTGATGATCTTACTTGAACTTGTTTTCGTGTCATGATTCTGCTTCAAGAACTTCGAGCCATCCAAGGATCCGTTGAAGCTAGATCCATTTTTCTCTTTTCCAGTAGGTTTATCCAAGGAACTTAAGGTAGTAATGATGTTCATAACATCATTCGATTCATACATATAAAGCTATCTTATTCGAAGGTTTAAACTTGTAATCACTAGAACATAGTTTAGTTAATTCTAAACTTGTTCGCAAACAAAAGTTAATCCTTCTAACTTGACTTTTAAAATCAACTAAACACATGTTCTATATCTATATGATATGCTAACTTAATGATTTAAAACCTGGAAACACGAAAAACACCGTAAAACCGGATTTACGCCGTCGTAGTAACACCGCGGGCTGTTTTGGGTTAGTTAATTAAAAACTATGATAAACTTTGATTTAAAAGTTGTTATTCTGAGAAAATGATTTTTATTATGAACATGAAACTATATCCAAAAATTATGGTTAAACTCAAAGTGGAAGTATGTTTTCTAAAATGGTCATCTAGACGTCGTTCTTTCGACTAAAATGACTACCTTTACAAAAACGACTTGTAACTTATTTTTCTGACTATAAACCTATACTTTCTGTTTAGATTCATAAAATAGAGTTCAATATGAAACCATAGCAATTTGATTCACTCAAAACGGATTTAAAATGAAGAAGTTATGGGTAAAACAAGATTGGATAATTTTTCTCATTTTAGCTACGTGAAAATTGGTAACAAATCTATTTCAACCATAACTTAATCAACTTGTATTGTATATTATGTAATCTTGAGATACCATAGACACGTATACAATGTTTCGACCTATCATGTTGACACATCTATATATATTTCGGAACAACCATAGACACTCTATATGTGAATGTTGGAGTTAGCTATACAGGGTTGAGGTTGATTCCAAAATATATATAGTTTGAGTTGTGATCAATACTGAGATACGTATACACTGGGTCATGGATTGATTCAAGATAATATTTATCGATTTATTTCTGTACATCTAACTGTGGACAACTAGTTGTAGGTTACTAACGAGGACAGCTGACTTAATAAACTTAAAACATCAAAATATATTAAAAGTGTTGTAAATATATTTTGAACATACTTTGATATATATGTATATATTGTTATAGGTTCGTGAATCAACCAGTGGCCAAGTCTTACTTCCCGACGAAGTAAAAATCTGTGAAAGTGAGTTATAGTCCCACTTTTAAAATCTAATATTTTTGGGATGAGAATACATGCCGGTTTTATAAATGATTTACAAAATAGACACAAGTACGTGAAACTACATTCTATGGTTGAATTATCGAAATCGAATATGCCCCTTTTTATTAAGTCTGGTAATCTAAGAATTAGGGAACAGACACCCTAATTGACGCGAATCCTAAAGATAGATCTATTGGGCCTAACAAACCCCATCCAAAGTACCGGATGCTTTAGTACTTCGAAATTTATATCATATCTGAAGGGTGTCCCGGAATGATGGGGATATTCTTATATATGCATCTTGTTAATGTCGGTTACCAGGTGTTCACCATATGAATGATTTTTATCTCTATGTATGGGATGTGTATTGAAATATGAAATCTTGTGGTCTATTATTATGATTTGATATATATAGGTTAAACCTATAACTCACCAACATTTTTGTTGACGTTTTAAGCATGTTTATTCTCAGGTGATTATTAAGAGCTTCCGCTGTCGCATACTTAAATAAGGACGTGATTTGGAGTCCATGCTTGTATGATATTGTGTAAAAACTGTATTCAAGAAACTTATTTTGTTGTAACATATTTGTATTGTAAACCATTATGTAATGGTCGTGTGTAAACATGATATTTTAGATTATCATTATTTGATAATCTACGTAAAGCTTTTTAAACCTTTATTGATGAAATAAAGGTTATGGTTTGTTTTAAAATGAATGCAGTCTTTGAAAAACGTCTCATATAGAGGTCAAAACCTCGCAACGAAATCAATTAATATGGAACGTTTTTAATCAATAAGAACGGGACATTTCAATATGTACCTAGTAAGACGTTGTTATAACGATAATCGTTATATATATCGTTTTCGAGTTTCTTAAATTAATAGTCTCATTTTTATGTATATAACTCATTGTTAAAATACCTAATGAGATACATACTTATAATAAAATCATGTTAACTATATATATAACCATATATATGTCATCGTATAGTTTTTACAAGTTTTAACGTTCGTGAATCACCGGTCAACTTGGGTGGTCAATTGTCTATATGAAACCTATTTCAATTAATCAAGTCTTAACAAGTTTGATTGCTTAACATGTCGGAAATACTTAATCATGTAAATAACAATTTCATTTAATATATATATAAACATGGAAAAGTTCGGGTCACTACACTTTATTCGACCACTGCACCACAATAAGTGTTGGGAAAATGAAAATCTGATGAGTCAAAAGCATGCTAGAATCTGGAGAATTAGAGTCTGAAGTTGCAGACTTTGATGTTTACTGAAGACAACGGTTTGAGATTTCTTGATGACTAAGCTAAAGAATATTCTGGAGATATGTTTAAAAGTTTAAGAAGATTTGTTTTGATTCGGTTTTATCTCCAGAAGATTGACTTTAGAGTTGTTTGCATATTAGTTTAGTTTTTGAGTTTATCTTTACCTTATTTATAGCTAAGTTGTTTTAGAAACTAAATCTTTAGATTTGGTGTTTATCAGTATAAATACGGGTCGATGGTTTTGCTTTAAACTTGTATCTTTCACACGATCAGCATTATCAATTACATATTTCATTATCGTGTTCTCTCAATTCTTGCACTAATAATTCTTATTTATTGTTTAATTGAGAGTATGGTGTTCATAGTTCAATTACTGTGAACTAATAATAAGCCATCACCAATTTCACGTTCTATTATTTAATGGGGCAAGTATATTCTTTATGGCCGACATCTTCCAAAAACAAACCCCACTTACATTATTAAAGAAAAAAAAAGTGGGATAGCATGCTGCGACTTTTATTCTTCCTTCTCTACAGCTCCCTTACACCACCGACAAATACAAATATTGAACTCCACTCAGAAATCTGATAAATAATACGGGGTATTGGTTCATTTCCTTTGGAACGTGAATTGCTTTTTCTATTGGGCTTATGGATTGGTTTTTCCAATTGGGCCGAGACCCCCTTTGGTATCTAATGCTAAACGATTGAACAATGATGGTGGTGTGTTAATAAGTGTTAGTGATGATAAACAATTGATAATAATGATATGACGATTATAATTAGGGTTAGTTATATTACTGTGTTTAAAAGAAGATGATAATGTTTATGGTCATGTTGTGATCATGATAAAAGATGATATGTTTATGCTTATGAGTATAATGGTGATTATGTTATGATCATGATTATGATGAAAAGATGATGAGTGTATGACGATTAACGAGTATGGGGTTGATGATGATTAGGTTATAGAAATGTTATGCGTATGATCATAATCGTGATCATGATTCTTTGATGATGATGTTTACCATGATGTGTGAGAATGATGGTAATAAAGGGTAACGTTAGTGATGGTACCAAGTTAATTGAGATGAAGAAAATGGGAAACAGGAAATCTCAGTTTAAATAAAATTGGTATCCGATTATAATCAGAAAAAAGATAACAGCGTGATGGTTGAGTGTGTAGTATGTTAAACGAGGGGTCCTGAGTTCGCTTCCCACTTGGTGCAGTCATTATTTTTTTTACAGCAAGAATTAATTATTCAAGGCTGGTTCATGGGGTTTGAGTAATTGATCCTTGGGCCAAGTTATAGGAGAAAAAGGGTTATAGAATATTAAATTGGGTTATAATTAGAACAAGGCTAGAAAGTTCAATGGTTAGAGCGAGTGTTTGTGCACGGGAGGTAGCGGGTTCGAGTCCGGTCTATGGCATTTTTTTTTGAAAACTCGTTCTTCAAAGGTTGTACACTATTTTATTATTTGTATTATTATTATTATTATTATTATTATTATTATTATTATTATTATTATTATTATTATTATTATTATTATTATTATTATTATTATTATTATTATTATTATTATTATTATTATTATTATTATTATTATTATTATTATTATTATTTTTAACATCATTATTTAATCTGATTATTTAATATCATTATTTTAGTATCATCATTAATTTAACAAGTAAATATTATTATATAAAAATATACTTAATACATGTAATATAATTATATTAATATTTTTATTTAAATATATAGAATGAAAATATTTTAAAGAAATATATAAGTTATAAAATCATATCACTAATAAATATATATATAAATTATTCTATTACAATTATATGTGTTGATATATATATAAATGATATAGGTTCATGAATTCGAGACCAACCCTACACTTGTTCAATGCTGTCATATACACTTGTTCAATGTCGTCATATGTATTTTTACTGCAAAATACAATAGGTGAGTTCATTTGATTCCCTTTTACTCTTTATATTTTTGGGACTGAGAATACATGCGTTGTTTTTACAACTGTTTTATTAAATGCTTTTCAAATATATTTTTGAACTGCGAATACATGAAATGCTTTTATAAATGTTTGACGAGATAGACACAAGCAAAAAATTCCTCGAATGAATTATTATGCAGACAGAAATTCTGTGGATTATTATTGAATTATGTGGACTTGATAATTGCCACTAATTGTTGTGAATATTTTTCCCCTGATTATTATTGCTTGGTAACCTAAGAATTAGGGAACATCACTAATTTTTAGAATTAGTGCACGTCTAATTGACGTGAATCCTAAAGGTAGCTACCGGGTTTAACACTCCCACCCAGAATGTTCACTAGACGGAAGAGCTAGTGGGCATGGTGTTTAGTACTTCGAAGTTTATATGATTATTATTATACATACGAGATGTTCTGTTTTGGGGATATTATTATGCGCATTATATGTTAAGGTCGGTTACCAAGCCAAGCTATGAAAGTAATGAAAAGTGAATGTTATGTATCGAGAGAATGATTTTATACACATGATATGTGTATGTTATTTTTGTGCACGAGATATGTGTACGGTTACTAAGATTTATGAAAAATGGTTCCGTACACGAGAAAGGTGTACTGTATTTAAAAGATATCGCATGTACATTACAGGTGGGTATAGGATTCGGGCCCATTTGTACCATGCAGCATTTAAATCTTATGGTCTATCAAAATGATGAATTTTATTGTTTTATGATAAACTTATGAACTCACCAACCTTTTGGTTGACACTTGAAAGCATGTTTATTCTCAGGTATGAAAGAAACCTTCCGCTATGCATTTGCTCATTTTAAAGACATTATTTGGAGTCGATCATCGCAATGGGACCAGATGTTGGTGACTTCGTCTAGATGGATTAGGACGGGGTATGACAGATTAATAGTCAATGGACTCATTAAAACAGGGGTGGATTACATGCAAGGACACTTGGTGTATTGATAATAAAGTATTAAAACCTTATTACAGTTTAAGTCCCCAATTAGTTGGAATATTTGACTTCGGATATAAGGATAATTTGACAAGGACACTCGCACTTTATATTTATGACTGATGGACTGTTATGGACAAAAACCAGATGGACATATCGAATAATCCAGGACAAAGGACAATTAACCCATGGTAATAAACTAAAATCAACACGTCAAACATCATGATTACGGAAGTTTAAATAAGCATAATTCCTTTATTTCATATTTTATCGCACTTTTATTTACTGTCATTTTATTTATTGCACTTTTAATTATCATACTTTTTAATTATCGCAATTTTATTTATCGTACTTTTATTTATCGCACTTTAATTATTATCATTTACTTTACACTCTAAATTAAGTTATATTTATTTTTAATATTTTACATTAGGTTTTAACTATGACTTAAGACATAAAATCGACAAACTGGTCATTAAACGGTAAAATCCCCCCTTTTATAATAATAATAATACTACTTATATATATATATATATATATATATATATATATATATATATATATATATATATATATATATATATATATATACAAATATAGTTTTAAAAAAATATAGCGCTAAACTTGGCTAGCTCCCTGTGGAACGAACCGGACTTACTAAAAACTACACTACTGTATGATTAGGTACACTGCCTATAAGTGTTGTAGCAAGGTTTAGGTATATCCACTCTATAAATAAATAAATAACTTGTATAAAATTGTATCGTATTTAATAGTATTTCATAATAAATATATAACTATTTCGTATACGCCGTTGCACACATCAGTAATCAAAAATAAATAAATGTTAGATAATATAAATATAAATGTTAGTGAAGTTAATAAGAGTTAGATTACAGAAATATAATTCAGGCGGTATAACCGACCATATATAACTTAAATAACATAAATATAAATGTTAGTGAAGTTAATAAAAGTTAGATTACATAAATATAATTCAGGCGGTATAACCGACCATATATAACTTAAATAACATAAATATAAATGTTAGTGAAGTTAATAAAAGTTAGATTACATAAATATAATTAATTCAGGCGGTATAACCGACCATATATAACTTAAATAACATAAATATAAATGTTAGTGAAGTTAATAAATGTTAGATTACATAAGTATAATTTTACTTATGATGATAATAATATTTACCTTACTAATAAATAATAGAAGATATCGTTAAAGAATTTCTTACCTTGATTAGTGACTTGTGCTTGCTTAGATAAACCTTGATTATATGGAGCACTTCGTGCTAATAACGTTTTATAAATTTATTAGTTTATAACTACATTTAGTAGTCTATTCTTAGCAACAAGGCTTCTTACTAATAAATATGAACAAAGAATAAAGAAGAGAAGTAGAAAATAATTTCTATTCTAAAAGAAGAAATGGAGAGAGTATATATGTCAGAAATATATTGATAAGTGTATATATGTGCAAGTTTAAAGAGTTACTTACACCCCATATTTATACACAAAAATGGCCATACAATGTTGTCTAAATCTTTGTACAAAATTGACTATCTATACATTTATTATTTATTATTATTATCATAACAGTTGTTACTTTTATAAAGCCTTGGTTTTATTGTTCGGGTATTTTTAGCTATTTTTATTTCTCTAGATTCATAATCTTATTTTGTTTTTGTTTCTAAATTTCATATTGAATGCGAATATATGAGAGTGTAGTTTCGTAATGATGATAATTAATGGCCGCAAAACACATATTTGAAGTCACTACATTCCCCACAAAATCGGGCAAAATATTGTGGAAAACTGTACGAAATGTTTTCAATTGCAGATTAGGCCCATATTCTCAAGATAACTAGAAAACAGTGCTATGAGCGAGACTTCCTTAAGGCTTTCCCCCGATTAAAGCAGTTTAGATGCCGAAAATGACATTTTACTATTTTTAAAGATGAATTTTGCACTTTTAGATCTTACGATAAGTAATACCTTCACATGTGAATTGTTGTGCCTGTTTAAATACCACTATGATACATGTTTTTATTTAATATCATATTTAGGTACATCAAGAATCATTATGGGGCTACTATATCACCACTAGCTACAAAAAATTGTTACTTTTATAACGTCTTGATTTTATTGTTCGAGTATTTTAAGCCTTTTTTTATTTCTCTAGAATCATAACCTTATTTTTGTTTTTGTTTCTAAATTTCATATTGAATGTGAACATGTGAGAGTGTAGTTTGATTTGATGATAATTAATGGCCGCAAAATAAATATTTGAAGTCACTACATTCCCCACAAATTCCGACAAAATTTTGTGGGGAATTTTCCAAAATATTTTCAATCGCAGATTAGGCCCATATTCTCAAGAAAACTAGAAAACAGCGCTACGAGCAAGACTTCCTTAAGGCTTCCCCCATTTAAAGAATTTTACATGCCGAAAATGATATTTTACTATTTTAAAGGTAAATTTTGCACTTTTAGATCTTACGATAAGTAATACCATCACATGTGAATTGTTGTGCCTGTTTAAATACCACTATGATACTTGTTTTTATTTAATATTGTATTTAGGTATATTAAGAATCATTTTGGGGCTACTATATCATCACTAGCTACGAAACGTTGCTTCTTGTATAACGTCTTGGTTTAATTGTTCGAGTATTTTTAGCCGTTTTATTATTTCTCTAGATTCATAACCACATTTTTATTTTTGTTTCTAAATATCATATTGAATTCGAATATATGAGAGTGTAGTTTCGTTTTGATGATAATAAATGGCCGCAAAACACATATTTGAAGTCACTACATTCCCCACAAAATCGGCCAAAATTTTGTGGAGAATTTATTGAAGTATTTTTAATTGCAGATTAGGCCAATATTCTCAAGATAACTAGAAAACGGTGCTACGAGCAAGACTTCCTTAAGGATTTCCCCCGTTTGAAGCAGTTTAGATGCCGAAAATGACATTTTACTATTTTTAAAGGTGGATTTTGAACTTTTAGATCTTACGATAAGTAATATACCTTCACATGTGAATTGTTGTGCCTGTTTAAATACCACTATGATACTTGTTTTTATCTAATATTGTATTTAGGTACATCAAGAATCATTTGGGGGCTACTATATCACCACTAGCTATAAAACGTTGTTGCTTTTATAATGCCTTAGTTTTATTGTTCGAGTATTTTTAGCCGTTTTTTATATCTCTAGATTCATAACCTTGTTTTTATTTTTGTTTCTAAATTTCATATTGAATGCGAATATATGACAGTGTAGTTTCATTTTGATGATAATTAATGGTCGCAAAACACATATTTGAAGTCACCACATTCCCCACAAAATCGGGCAAAATTTTGTGGAGAATTTTCCGAAATATTTTCAATTGCAGATTAGGCCCAT
Organism: Rutidosis leptorrhynchoides; assembly: GCF_046630445.1. Lineage (NCBI taxonomy): Eukaryota > Viridiplantae > Streptophyta > Magnoliopsida > Asterales > Asteraceae > Rutidosis > Rutidosis leptorrhynchoides. The sequence continues at coordinate 101,214,498 of NC_092334.1, read as the reverse complement.
ATTCTCAAGATAACTTGAAAATGGCGCTACGAGCAAGACTTCCTTAAGGCTTTACCCCGTTGAAGCAGTTTAGATTTCGAAAATGACATTTTACTATTTTTAAAGGTAAATTTTGCATTTTTAGATTTTACTGTAAGTAATACCTTCACATTTAATTGTTGTGCCTGTTTAAATACCACTATGATACTTATATTTATTTAATATTGTATTTAGATACATAGAGAATCATTTTGGGGCTACTATATCACCACTAGCTATAAAACATTGCTGCTTTTATAACGTCTTGGTTTATTGTTCGAGTATTTTAAGCCGTTTTTTTATTTCTCTAGATTCATAACCTTATTTTTGTTTTTGTTTCTAAATTTCATATTGAAAGTGAATATATGAAAGTTTAGTTTCATTTTGATGATAATTAATGGCCGCAAACTATTTGAAGTCACTATATACCCCACAAAATCGGGCAAAATTTTGTGAAGAATTTTCTAAAATATTTTCAATTGCAGATTAGGCCCATATTTTCAAGATAACTAGAAAACGGCGCTACGAGCAAGACTTCCTTAAGTCTTTCCCCCATTCGAAGCAGTTTACATGCCGAAAATGATATTTTACTATTTTTAAAGGTGAATTTTGCACTTTTAGATCTTACGATAAGTAATACCTTCACATGTGAATTGTTGTGCCTGTTTAAATACCACTATGATCATTGTTTTTATTTAATATTGTATTTAGGTACATCAAGGATCATTTTGGTTCTACTATATTACCACTAGCTTCAAAACGTTGCTACTTGTATAACATCTTGGTTTTATTGTTCCAGTATTTTTAGCCGTTTTTTAATTTCTCTAGATTCATAACCTTATTTTTCTTTTTGTTTCTAAATTTCATATTGAATGTGAATATATGAGAGTGTAGTTTTGTTTTGATGATAATTAATGGCCCCAAAACACATATTTGAAGTCACTACATTCTCCACAAAATCGGGCAAAATTTTGTGGAGAATTTTTCAAAATATTTTCAATTTTAGATTAGGCCCATATTCTTAAGATAACTAGAAAATGGCGCTACGAGCAACACTTCCTTAAGGCTTTCCCCCGTTCGAAGCAGTTTAGATGCCGAAAATTACATTTTACTATTTTTAAAGGTGGATTTTGCACATTTAGATCTTACGTTAAGTAATATACCTTCACATGTGAATTATTGTGCCTGTTTAAATACAATTGTGATACTTGTTTTTGTCTAATATTGTATTTAGGTACATCGAGAATCATTTTGGGGCTACTATATCACCACTAGGTATAAAACGTTGTTGCTTTTATAACGCCTTAGTTTTATTGTTCGAGTATTTATAGCCGTTTTTTATTTCTCTAGATTTATAACCTTATTTTTATTTTTGTTTCTAAATTTCATATTAAATGTGAATATATGAAGTGTAGTTTCGTTTTGATGATAATTAATGGCCGCAAAACACATATTTGAAGTCACTACATTCCCCACAAAATTGGGCAAAATTTTATGGAGAATTTTTCAAAATATTTTCAATTGCAGATTAGGCCCATATTCTTAAGATAACTAAAAAACGGTGCTACGAGCAAGACTTCCTTAAGGCTTTCCCCCGTTCGAAGCAGTTTAGATGCCGAAAGTGACATTTTACAATTTTTAAAGGTGAATTTTGCACTTTTAAATCTTAGGATAAGTAATACCTTCAGTTGTGAATTGTTGTGCACGTTTAAATACCACTATGATGCTTATTTTTATTTAATATTGTATTTAGGTACATCGAGAATCATTTTGGGGCTACTATATCACCACTAGCTACAAAACGTTGCTGCTTTTTAAACGTCTTGGTTTTATTGTTCGAGTATTTTAAGCCCTTTTTTTTTATTTATCTAGACTCATAACCTTATTTTTGTTTTTGTTTTTAAATTTCATATTGAATGTGAATATATGAGAGTGTAGTTTCGTTTTGTTGATAATTAATGGCTGCAAAATACATATTTGAAGTCACTACATTCCCAAGAAAATCGGGCAAAATTTTGTGGAGAATTTTCCAAAATATTTTCAATTGCAGATTAGGCCCATATTCTTAAGATAACTTGAAAACGGCACTACGAGCAAGACTTCCTTAAGGCTTTCCCCCGTTCGAAGTAGTAGATGTTGAAAATGACATTTTACTATTTTTAAAGATGAATTTTGCACATTTAAATCTTACGATAAGTAATACCTTCACATGTGAATTGTTGTGCCTGTTTAAATACCACTATGATACTTGTTTTTATTTAATATTGTATTTAGATACATCGAGATTCCTTTTAGGGCTACTGTATCACCACTAGCTACAAAACATTGCTGCTTGTATAACATCTTGTTTTATTGTTCGAGTATTTTTAGCCGTTTATTATTTCTCTACATTCATAACCTTATTTTTCTTTTTGTTTCTAAATCTCATAAGGAATTCAAATATTTGAGAGTGTAGTTTCGTTTTGAGGATAATTAATGTCCGCAAAACACATATTTGAAGTCACTACATTCCCCACAAAATCGGGCAAAATTTTGTGAAGAATTTTTTAAAATATTTTCAATTGCACATTAGGCCCATATTCTCAAGATAACTAGAAAACGGCGCTACGAGCAAGACTTTCCTTAAGGCTTTCCCCCGTTCGAAGCAGTTTACATGCCAAAAATGACATTTTACTATTTTTAAAGGTGAATTTTGCACTTTTAGATCTTACGATAAGTAATACCTTCACATGTGAATTGTTGTACCTGTTTAAATACCACTATGATACTTGTTTTTATTTAATATTTTATTTAGGTATATCGAGAACCATTTTGGGGCTACTATATCACCACTAGCTATAAAACGTTGTTGCTTTTATAAAGCCTTTTTTTTATTGTTCGAGTATTTTTAGCCGTTTTTTTATTTCTCTAGATTCATAAGCTTATTTTGTTTTTGTTTCTAAATTTCATATTGAATGCGAATATATGAGAGTGTAGATTCGTTTTGATGATAATTAATGATCGTAAAACACATATTTGAAGTCACTACATTCCCCACAAAATCGGGCAAATTTTTGTGGAGAACTGTCCGAAATATTTTCAATTGCAGATTAGGCCCATATTCTCAAGATAACTAGAAATTGGCGCTACGAGCAAGACTTTCCTTAAGGCTTTCCCCCGTTCGAAGCAGTTTACATGCCGAAAATGACATTTTACTATTTTTAAAGGTGAATTTTGCACTTTTAGATCTTACGATAATTAATAGCTTCACATGTGAATTGTTGTGCCTGTTTAAATACCACTATGATACTAGTTTTTATTTAATATCATATTTAGGTACATCGAGAATCATTTTTGAAATTTCCCATTCATATCGATTATAAACGTTTCGTATTAATTGATTTCGTTGCGAGATTTTGACCTCTATATGAGACGTTTTTCAAAGACTGCATTCGATTTTTAAAATAAACCATAACCTTTATTTTATCGATAAAGGTTTAAAAACATTTCAAAGATTATTAAATAATGATAATCTAAAATATAGCGTTTTCACACGACCATTACATAATAGTTTACAATAATATTACACAACAACTTAAATCTTCGAATGCAATTTTTAAACAATATTATACAAGCATGCAGACTCAAATCCTGTCTTTATTTAGCATGCAACAACAGAAGCTCTTAATAATCACCTGAGAATAAACATACTTTAAACGTCAACAAAAATGTTGGTGAGTTATAGGTTTAACCTATATATTTATCAAATTGTAATAATAGACCACAAGATTTTGTCTTTCAATAACATGCAATCTGCATAAAAATCATTCATATGGTGAACACCTGGTAACCGACATTAACAAGATGCATATAGAATATCCCCATCATTCCGGGACATCCTTCGGACATGATAATTTCGAAGTACTAAAGCATCCGCAACAATGGATGGGGCTTGTTGGGCCCAATAGATCTATCTTTAGGATTCGCGTTAAAAGGTGCCAGTTCCCTAATTCTTAGATTACCAGGCTAAAAGGGACATATTCGGTTTCGATCCATTCAACCATATAATGTAGTTTCACGTACTTGTATCTGTTTTGTAAAACATTTATAAAATTGCATGTATTCTCATCCCAAAAATATTAGATTTTAAAAGTGGGACTATAACTCACTTTCACAGATTATCAATTCGTCGAGAATTAGACTTGGCCACGGGTTGATTCACGAACCTATAACAGATATATATATATATATATATATATATATATATATATATAAATAAATATATATATATATATATATATATATATATATATATATATATATATATATATATATATATCAAATCATGATTGAAATATAATTATACCATATTTTATTACATTTTAATAATTTAAGTTTGTTAAGTTGATTGTCTAACGTTTGTAGTCCACAAATAATTGTCCACAGTTAGTAGTACAGAAATAAATTAATATATATTATCTCAAATCAATCCACGACCCAGTGCATACAAGTCTCAGACTCGATCACAACTCAAAGTATATATATTATTTTGGAATCAACCTCAACCCTGTATAGCTAACTCGATCATTACCGCATATAGAGTGTCTATGGTTGTTCCAAATAATATATATAGATGACGTCGATATGATATGTCAAAACATTGTATACATGTATATGGTCTATCAAGACATGTATAATACAATATAATTTAGTTAAGTTATGGTTAGTATGGATTTGTTACAAATTTCACGTAGGTACAACAAGCAAAAATATCCAATTTTGTTTTACCCATAACTTCTTCGTTTTAAATCTGTTTTGAGTGAATCTAATTGCTATGGTTTCATAATGAACTGAAATTTATGAAACTAACCAGAAAAAGTATAAGTTTATAGTCAGAAATACAAGTTACAAGTTGTTTTTGTAAGAGGTAGTCATTTCAGTCGAAAGAACGACGTCTTGATGACCATTTTGAAAAACATACTTTCACTTTGAGTTTAACCATGTTTTTTTAATATAGTTTCATGTTCATAAGAAAAATCATTTTCCCAGAAGGACAACTTTTAAATCAGAGTTTATCATAGTTTTTAATTATCTAACCCAAAACAGCCCTCGGTTTCACTACGACGGCGTATGTCCGGTTTTACGGTGTTCTTCGTGTTTCCAGGTTTTAAATCACTAAGTTAGCATATAATATAGATATAGAACATGTGTTTAGTTGATTTTAAAAGTTAAGTTAGAAGGATTAACTTTGTTTGCGAACAAGTTTAGAATTAACTAAACTATGTTCTAGTGATTACAAGTTTAAATCTTCGAATAAGATAGTTATATATATATATATATATATATATATATATATATATATATATATATATATGAATCGAATGATGTTATGAACATCATTACTACCTCAATTATAGTAGGTAAACCTACTGGAAGTGACAAGAAATGATCTAGCTTTAAAGGATCTTGGATGGCTTGAAAGTTCTTGAAGTAGAATCATGACACGAAAACAAATTCAAGTAAGATTTTTACTCGAATTAAGATAGTTTATTGTTATAGAAATTGAATCAAAGTTTGAATATGAGTATTACCTTGAATAAGAAAGATAACCTACTGTAAAAAAACAAAGGTTTCTTGATCTTGGATGATTACTTGGAATGGATTAGAAATCTTGGAAGTAGACTTGCAAACTTGAAAGTGTTCTTGAAGTTTTCTTGAGTAGTTGTTTTATAAGTTAATATAGATTAGGATTTATGAGCTATATTGATGTAGATTTTGATGAATATGATGAAGAACACTTAGAACATCATCATAGAACTAGAGAGAGATCAAATGGATGAAAGAAAATTGAAAAATGAAAGTGTATGAGAGTGTATGAGAGTGTGATCAAAAACGTGAACCATGGTGTCATTATATGCAAATTGTAATTTGAATTTTAGTATAATAATTCATGCTAGTTTCCAAATGATGGTTCCACATGTTTGTTGACTAAATGAGGGCTGCTAAGAGCTAATCATTTAAGTGTATATATTAATAGTATATACATATAAGAGCTGTGTATTGTACGAGTACGAATACGGGTGCATACGAGTAGAATTGTTGATGAAAATGAATGAGAATGTAATTGTAAGCATTTTTGTTAAGTAGAAGTAATTTGGTATGTGTCATGAAGTCTTTCAAAATTGTACTAATACATCTTAATATACTACATGTATATACATTTTAACTGAGTCGTTAAGTCATCGTTAGTCGTTATATGTAAGTGTTGTTTTGAAACCTTTAAGTTAACGATCTCATTTAATGTTGTTAACCCAATGTTTATTATATCTAATGAGATGTTAAATTATTACATTATCATGATATTATGATGTATGAATATATCTTAATGTGATATATATACATTAAAATGTCGTTACAACGATAATCGTAACATATATGTCTCGTTTCGAAATTCTTAAGTTAGTAGTCTTGTTTTACATATGTAGTTCATTGTTAACATACTTAATGATATATATAATTATCATTTTACCATGTTAAATATAGTGTAACAATATCTTAATATGATACATATGTATTTAGTAAGACGTTGTTATAACGATAATCGTTATATATATCGTTTCGAGTTTCTTAACTTAGAAGTCTCATTATTATGTATATAACTCATTGTTAATATACCTAATGAGATACTTACTTATCATAATATCATGTTAACTATATATATATATATATATATATATATATATATATATATATATATATATATATATATATATATATATATATATATATATATATATATATATATATATATATATATATATATATATATATCATATAGTTTTTACAAGTTTTAACGTTCGTGAATCGCCGGTCAATTTGGGTGGTCAATTGTCTACATGAAACCTATTTCAATTAATCAAATCTTAACAAGTTTGATTGCTTAACATGTTGGAAACATTTATTCATGTAAATATTAATCTCATATAATATATAATCATGGAAAAGTTCGGGTCACTACAATTTTGGGCTACTATATCACCACTAGCTATAAAAAATTGCTACTTTTATAACGCCTTGGTTTTATTGTTCGAGTATTTTAAGCCGTTTTTTTTATTTCTCTAGAATCATAACCTTATTTTTGTTTTTGTTTCTAAATTTCATATTGAATGTGAATATATGAGAGTGTAGTTCGGTTTGATGATAATTAGTGGCCGCAAAATAAATATTTGAAGTCACGACATTCCCCACAAATTCCGGCAAAATTTTTTGGAAAATTTTCCAAAATATTTTCAATTGCAGATTAGGGCCATATTCTCAAGATAACTAGAAAACAACGCTACGAGCAAGACTTCCTTAAAGATTTGCCCCATTCGAAGCAGTTTACATGCCGAAAATGACATTTTACTATTTTTAAAGGTGAATTTTGTACTTTTAGATCTTACAAAAAGTAATACCATCACATGTGAATTGTTGTGCCTGTTTAAATACCACTATGATACTTTTTTTTATTTAATATTGTATTTAGGTACATCAAGAATCCTTTTGGGGCTACTATATTACCACTAGCTATGAAACGTTGCTTCTTGTATAACGTCTTGGTTTAATTGTTCGAGTATTTTTAGCCATTTTATTATTTCTCTAGATTCATAACCATATTTTTGTTTTTGTTTCTAAATATCATATTGAATGCGAATATATGAGAGTGTAGTTTTGTTTTGATGATAATTAATGGCCGCAAAGTACATACTTGAAGTCACTACATTCTCCACAAAATCGGGCAAAATTTTGTGGAGAATTTTCTGAAATATTTTCAATTGCAGATTAGGCCCATATTCTCAAGATAAGTAGAAAACGGCACTACGAGCAAGACTTCCTTAAGGCTTTCCCCCGTTCGAAGCAGTTTACATGCCGAAAATGACATTTTATTATTTTTAAAGGTGAATTTTGCACTTTTAGATCTTACGATAAGTAATACCTTCACATGTGAATTGTTGTGCCTGTTTAAATACCACTATGATACTTGTTTTTATTTAATATTGTATTTAGGTACATCGAGAATCATTTTGGGGCCACTATATCACCACTAGCTATAAAACATTGTTGCTTTTATAACGCCTTGGTTTTATTGTTCTATTTTTAGTCGTTTTTTATTTCTCTAGATTCATAACCTTATTTTTGTTTTTGTTTCTAAATTTCATATTGAATGCGAATATATGAGAGTATAGTTTCGTTTTGAGGATAATTAATGGCCGCAAAACACATATTTGAAGTCACTACATTCCCCACAAAATCGGGCAAAATTTTGTGGAGAACTTTTCGAAATATTTTCAATTGCATATTATGCCCATTTTCTCAAGATAACTAGAAAATGGCGCTAAGAGCAAGACTTCCGTAAGGCCTTCCCCAGTTCGAAGAAGTTTAGATGCCGAGAATGACATTTTACTATTTTTAAAGGTGAATTTTGCACTTTTAGATCTTACGATAAGTAATACCTTCACATGTGAATTGTTGTGCCTGTTTAAATACCACTATGATACCTGTTTTTATTTAATATTGTATTTAGGTACATCGATAATCATTTTGGGGTTACTATATCACCACTAGCTTTAAAACGTTGTTGCTTTTATAACGCCTTGGTTTTATTGTTCAAGTATATTTTTAGCCATTTTTTTATTTCTCTAGATTTATAACCTTATTTTTGTTTTTGTTTCTAAATTTCATATTGAATGCGAATATATGAGAGTATAGTTTCGTTTTGATGATAATTAATGGCCGCAAAACACATATTTGAAGTCATTACATTCCCCACAAAAATCGGGCAAAATTTTGGGGAGAATTTTCCAAAATGTTTTCAATTGCAGATTAGGCCCATATTCTCAAGATAACTAGAAAATGGTGCTACGAGCAAGACTTCCTTAAGGCTTTCCCCTGTTCGAAGTAGTTTACATGCCGAAAACGACATTTTACTATTTTTAAAGGTGAATTTTGCACTTTTAGATCTTACGATAAGTAATACCTTCACATATGAATTGTTGTGCATGTTTAAATACCACTATGATACTTGTTTTTTATTTAATATTGTATTTAGGTACATCGAGAATTATTTTGGGGCTACTATATCACCACTAGCTATAAAACGTTGTTGCTTTTATAACGCCTTAGTTTTACTGTTCGAGTATTTTTAGCCGTTTTTTTTATTTCTCTAGATTCATAACCTTATTTTTATTTTTGTTTCTAAATTTCATATTGTAGTGACCCGAACTTTTCCATGTTTATATATATTAATTGAGATTGATATTTACATGATTAAATGTTTCCAACATGTTAAGCAATCAAACTTGTTAAGACTTGATTAATTGAAATATGTTTCATATAGACAATTGACCACCCAAGTTGACCGGCGATTCACGAACGTTAAAACTTGTAAAAACGACATGACGATATATATATGGATATACATATGGTTAACATGAGATTATGATAAGTAAGTATCTCCATAAGTATATTAACAATGAGTTATATACATATAAACAAGACTACTAACTTAAGGATTTCGAAACGAGACATATATGTAACGATTATCGTTGTAACGATATTTAAATGTATATATATCATATTAAGATATATTAATATATCATAATATCATGATAATATAATAATTTAACATCTCATTAGATATAATAAACAATGGGTTAACAACATTAATTGAGATCGTTAACTTAAAGGTTTCAAAACAACACTTACATGTAACGACTAACGATGATTTAACGACTCAGTTAAAATGTATATACATGTAGTGTATTTAGATGTATTAAAATAATTTTGGAAGACTTCAAGACATATATCAAAACACTCATACTTAACGAAAATGGTTACAGTTACTTTTCCATTCTTTTCTTTCATCAAGAATTCTAGTCGTATTCTTACCCGTATTATACACAGCTTCAAAATGTACTTACTATGAGTATATACCAATAGGAACTAGCATGGGATTCCACTCTTGATTATGTCATGTATGACTAATCAATTTTAACGTCTACCATGAGCTAGTCAACTAACTAGAACTCCTTTTAACCCCACTCACCACTCACCAATTACCACTCATCATTCACTCCATTTCACTTCCAATTCTCTTTCTAATTCTCTCTCAACACACACACACACTATTATGAACGTATTTTTCCAGTAGTTAATCATCATCTTCATCAAAAATCACTTCAAGAATCAAGCTATAATCATCATAGGAAGAACACTTCAAGAACACTTCAAAAATCCCTTCAAGTTTACTAATTTACTTCCAAGCTTTCTAATCCATTCCAAGTAATCATCTAAGATCAAGAAACCTTTGTTATATACAGTAGGTTATCCTTCTTATTCAACGTAATATTCATATTCAAACTTTGATTCAATTTCTATAACTATAAACTATCTTAATTCGAGTAAAAATCTTACTTGAACTTGTTTTTGTGTCATGATCCTACTTCAAGAACTTTAAAGCCATCCAAGATCCTTTGAAGCTAGATCATTTCTTGTCACTTCCAGTAGGTTTACCTACTAAACTTTAGGTAGTAATGATGTTCATAACATCATTCGATTCATATATATAAAACTATCTTAATCAAAGGTTTAAACTCGTAATCACTAGAACATAGTTTAGTTAATTCTAAACTTGTTCGCAAACAAAAGTTAATCCTTCTAACTTGACTTTTAAAATTAACTACACACATGTTCTATATCTATATTATATGCTAACTTAATGATTTAAAACCTGGAAACACGACAAACACCGTAAAACCGGATTTACGCCGTCGTAGTAACACCGCGGGCTGTTTTGGGTTAGTTAATTAAAAACTATGATAAACTTTGATTTAAAAGTTGTTATTCTGAGAAAATTATTTTTATTATGAACATGAAACTATATCCAAAAATTATGGTTAAACTCAAAGTGGAAGTATGTTTTCTAAAATGGTCATCTAGACGTCGTTCTTTCGACTGAAATGACTACCTTTACAAAAATGACTTGTAACTTATTTTTCCCACTATAAACCTATACTTTTCTGTTTAGATTCATAAAATAGAGTTCAATATGAAACCATAGCAATTTGATTCACTCAAAACGGATTTAAAATGAAGAAGTTATGGGTAAAACAAGATTGGATAATTTTTCTCATTTTAGCTACGTGAAAATTGGTAACAAATCTATTCCAACCATAACTTAATGAACTTGTATTGTATATTATGTAATCTTGAGATACCATAGACACGTATACAATGTTTCGACCTATCATGTCGACACATCTATATATATTTCGGAACAACCATAGACACTCTATATGTGAATGTTGGAGTTAGCTATACAGGGTTGAGGTTGATTCCAAAATATATATAGTTTGAGTTGTGATCAATACTGAGATACGTATACACTGGGTCGTGGATTGATTCAAGATAATATTTATCGATTTATTTCTGTACATCTAACTGTGGACAACTAGTTGTAGGTTACTAACGAGGACAGCTGACTTAATAAACTTAAAACATCAAAATATATTAAAAGTGTTGTAAATGTATTTTAAACATACTTTGATATATATGTATATATTGTTATAGGTTCGTGAATCAACCAGTGGCCAAGTCTTACTTCCCGACGAAGTAAAATCTGTGAAAGTGAGTTATAGTCCCACTTTTAAAATCTAATATTTTTGGGATGAGAATACATGCAGGTTTTATAAATGATTTACAAAATAGACACAAGTACGTGAAACTACATTCTATGGTTGAATTATCGAAATCGAATATGCCCCTTTTTATTAAGTCTGGTAATCTAAGAATTAGGGAACAGACACCCTAATTGACGCGAATCCTAAAGATAGATCTATTAGGCCTAACAAACCCCATCCAAAGTACCGGATGCTTTAGTACTTCGAAATTTATATCATATCCGAAGGGTGTCCCGGAATGATGGGGATATTCTTATATATATGCATCTTGTTAATGTCGGTTACCAGGTGTTCACCATATGAATGATTTTTATCTCTATGTATGGGATGTGTATTGAAATATGAAATCTTGTGGTCTATTGTTACGATTTGATACATATAGATTAAACCTATAACTCACCAACATTTTTGTTGACGTTTAAAGCATGTATATTCTCAGGTGAATACTAAGAGCTTCCGTTGTTGCATACTAAAATAAGGACAAGATTTGGAGTCCATGTTTGTATGATATTGTGTAAAAACTGCATTCAAGAAACTGATTTCGATGTAACATATTTGTATTGTAAACCATTATGTAATGGTCGTGTGTAAACAGGATATTTTAGATTATCATTATTTGATAATCTACGTAAAGCTTTTTAAACCTTTATTTATGAAATAAAGGTTATGGTTTGTTTTAAAAATGAATGCAGTCTTTGAAAAACGTCTCATATAGAGGTCAAAACCTCGCAACAAAATCAATTAATATGGAACGTTTTTAATTAATAAGAACGGGAAATTTCACATATTGAATGTGAATATATGAGAGTGTAGTTTCATTTTGATGATAATTAATCGCAACAAAATACATGTTTGAAGTCTCTACATTCCCCACAAAATCGGGCAAAATTTTGTGGAGAATTTTTTTAAAATATTTTCAATTGCAGATTAGGCCCATATTCTCAAAACGGCACTACGAGCAAGACTTTCTTAAGGCTTTCCCCTGTTCGAAGCAGTTTACATGCCGAAAATGACATTTTACTATTTTAAAGGTGATTTTTTTACTTTTAGATCTTACGATAAGTAATACCTTCACATGTGAATTGTTGTGCCTGTTTAAATACCACAACGATACTTGTTTTTATTTAATATTTTATTTAGGTATATCGAGAATCATTTTGGGGCTACTATATCACCACTAGCTATAAAACGTTGTTGCTTTTATAACGCCTTAGTTTTATTGTTCGAGTATTTTTAGACGTTTTTTTATTTCTCTACATTCATAACCTTATTTTTATTTTATTTTTTCTAAATTTCATATTGAATGTGAATATATGAGAGTGTAGTTTCGTTTAGATGATAATTAATGGTAGCAAAATACATATTTGAAGTCTCTACATTCCCCACAAAATCGGGCAAAATTTTGTGGAGAATTTTTCAAAATATTTTCAATTGCAGATTAGGCTCATATTCTCAAGATAACTAGAAAATAGCGCTACGAGCAAGACTTTCTTAAGGATTTCCCCCATTCGAAGCAGTTTACATTCCAAAAATGACATTTTACTATTTTTAAAGTTTAATTTTGCACTTTTAGATCTTACGATAAGCAGTGTTGCTAAAAAGTCGGTCAAAGGTAAAAAGTCGGTCAAAGTCGGAAAAAGTCGGTCAAATTCGGAAAAAGTCGGCCAAAGTCGGTCAGAGTCGGTCAAAGTCGGTCAAAGTCAGTCAAAGTCGGTAAAAATTTTTAATTTTTTTTTTGTAATATTGTTAATAATTGTTAATTGTTCATATTTATTGTAAATATAGTTTATATTTAAAGATTTGATCTATATAATATTATATATAAATATATATTTAATAAAATTATTTTAAAAAGTCAACGTTAGTCAATGCCCGTTACGTCGCCGTTGCGTCCGACGCGCCGTTTTTTAGGCATGGCCGATGCGTCCCCGACTCGGGTCTTTTACAACCTTGACGATAAGTATTACCTTCACATCTGAATTGTTGTGCCTGTTTAAATACCACTTTGATACTTGTTTTTATTTAATATTGTATTTAGGTACATCGAGAATCATTTTGGGGCTACTATATCACCACTAGCTATAAAATGTTGTTGCTTTTATAACGCCTTGGTTTTATTGTTCGAGTATTTTTAGCCGTTTTTTTATTTCTCTAGAATCATAACCTTATTTTTGTTTTTGTTTCTAAATTTCATATTTAATGCGAATATACGATAGTGTAGTTTCGTTTTGATAATTAATGACCGCAAAACACATATTTGAAGTCAATACATTCCCCACAAAATCGGGCAAAATTTCGTGGAGAACTTTCCGAAATATTTTTAATTGCATTCCCCACAAATTTCGGCAAAATTTTGTGGAGAATTTTCCAAAATATTTTCAGTTGCAGATTGGGCCCATATTCTCAAGATAAGTAGAAAACAGCGCTACGAGCAAGACTTCCTTAAGGCTTTCCCCTGTTCGAAGCAGTTTACATGCTAAAAATGACATTTTACTATTTTTAAAGGTGAATTTTGCACTTTTAGATCTTACGATAAGTAATACATCACATGTGAATTGTTGTGCCTGTTTAAATACCACTATGATACTTGTTTTTATTTAATATTGTATTTAGGTACATCGAGAATCATTTTGGGGCTACTATATCACCACTAGCTATGAAACATTACTTCTTTTATAACGTCTTGGTTTTATTGTTCGAGAATTTTAAGCCGTTTTTTTATTTCTCTAGATTCATAACCTTATTTTTGTTTTTGTTTCTAAATTTCATATTGAATGTGAATATTGAAATGTCCCGTTCATATTAATTATAAACGTTTCATATTAATTGGTTTCGTTGCGAGGTTTTGACCTCTATATGAGACGTTTTTCAAAGACTGCATTCGTTTTTAAAACAAACCATAACATTTATTTTATTGATAAAGGTTTATTAGACATAACAAAGATTATCAAGTGATGATAATCTAAAATACACTTTTTCACACGTCCGTTACATAATGGATTGCAATAATATTATACAACAATTTATTTTCCGAATGTAGTTTTTAAACAATATTATACAAGTATGCTGACTCCAAATCTTGTCTTTAACTAGCATGCAACAGTTGAAGCTCTTAATAATCACCTGAGAATAAACATGCTTAAAATATCAACAAAAATGTTGGTGAGTTATAGGTTTAGCATATATATATATATATATATATATATATATATATATATATATATATATATATATATATATATATATATATATATATATATATATATATATATATATATATATATATATATATATATATCAAATTGTAATAATAGACCACAAGATTTTCATATTTATAAGCAGAACCTCTCGTCTGCATAAAGATAAATCATTCATATGAATTGAACACCTGGTAACCGACATTAACCTTAATGCATATAATATCCCCAAACAGAACCTCTCGTCTGCATAATAATAATCTCGAAGTACTAAAGCCATCCATAACCTGAATGGGGGTTGTTAGGCCCAATAGATCTATCTTTAGGATTCACGTCAATTACGAACAGAACCTCTCGTCTGCCTAGTTCTTAGGTTACCAAGCTAAAAGGGGTGATATTCGGTTTAATAATCCAACCATAGAATGTAGTTTCGAGTACTTGTGTCTATTTTGTAAAACATTTAAAAAGCTGCATGTATTCTCATCCCAAATATATTAGATAGTAAAAATGGGACTATAACTCACTTTCACAGATTTTCAATTCGTCGAGATTTAAACTTGGCCACGGGTTGATTCACGAACCTATATCAAATATATATATATATATATATATATATATATATATATATATATATATATATATATATATATATATATATATCAAAATATGATCGAAGTATATTCACAACATTTTTATTACGTGTTGACGTTTTAAGTTGTTAAATTAGCAGTCCAACGTTAGTAGTCCACAATTAGTAGTTCATAGTTAATAGTACAGAAATAAATCGATATATATTATCTCGAATCAATCCACGACCCTGTGTATACAAGTCTCAGACTCGATCGCAACTCAAGGTATATATATTATTTTGGAATCAACCTCAACCCTGTATAGCTAACTCGAACATTACCGCATATAGAGTGTCTATGGTTGTCCCAAATAATATATATAGATGACGTCGACATGATATCTCAAAACATTGTATACGTGTCTATGGTCTATCAAGATTACATAACATATGTTAGAATACATGTATAATACAATATAAGTTAGTTAAGTTATGGTTAGTATAGGTTTGTTACAAAGTTTCACGTAGCTAAAATAAGCAAAAATATCCAATTTTATTTTACCCATAACTTCTTCGTTTTAAATCCGTTTTGAGTGAATCAAGTTGCTATGGTTTCATAATGAACTGAAATTTATGAAACTAAACAGAAAAAGTATGAGTTTATAGTCGGAAATACAGGTTAGAAGTCGTTTTCGTAAGAGGTAGTCATTTCCGTCGAAAGAACGACATCTTGATGACCATTTTGAAAAACATACTTCCACTTTGAGTTTAACCATGATTTTTGGATATAGTTTCATGTTCATAAGAAAAATAATTTTCCCAGAAGAATAACTTTTAAATCAAAGTTTATCATAGTTTTTAATTATCTAACCCAAAACAGCCCCCGATTTCACTACGACGGCGTATGTCCGGTTTAACGTTGTTCTTCCTGTTTCCAGGTTTTAAATAATTAAGTTAGCATATAATATAGATATAGAATATGTTTTTAGTTGATTTTAAAAGTTAAGTTAGAAGGATTAACTTGGTTTGCGAACAAGTTTAGAATTAACTAAACTATGTTCTAGTGATTACAAGTTTAAATCTTTGAATAAGATAGTTATATATATATATATATATATATATATATATATATATATATATATATATATATATATATGAATCGAATGATGTTATGAACATCATCACTACCTCAAGTATAGCAGGTAAACCTACTGGAAATGATGAGAAATTAACTTGAGCTTCAAAGGATCTTTGATGGCTTGGAAGTTCTTGAAGTAGAATCATGACACGAAAATAAGTTCAAGTAAGATTACTACTTGAATTAAGATTGTTATAGTTATAGAAATTGAATCAAAGTTTGAATATGAGTATTACCTTGAAATAGAAAGAAAAAAATTACTGAGTTAATTTGGATGTTCCTGATCTTTCAAGTGTTCTTGGAGTAGGTAATTAGAGAGGATTTGTATGTGAAATTATAGAATGGAAATGTTGTAGTAAATGATGGTGGTGGTGGCGTGAATTTATCATGGAAACAAAGGTTTCTCATTTTGTTATTTTGTGTAATAATTCATACTTGAAGACAAGTAATGGTTTCCACATGTTGGTTAATCATTTAAGGCTGCAAAGAGCTGATCATTGAAGTGTATATACCAATAGTATACACATATAGAAGCTGAGTATTGTACGAGTATGAATATGGATTGAATACGAGTAAATAGTATTTACTGTAGCAATAGTGTTTACTGTAGCAAATAGTTTTTTAATATAGAAAATAGTATTTTGCTGTAGCAAATAGTATTTTGCTGTAGCAAATAGTATTTTACTGTAGCAAAGCGAAAATTACTGTAGCAAATAGTGTTTACTGTAGCAAATAGTGTTTACTGTAGTAAATAGTGTTTTACTGTAGCAAATAGTGTTTTACTGTAGAAAATAGTGTTTTACTTGTACATCTTTGATTTAATTGTATTTCTTCTTATATAGATATATAAAATAAAAACTTACATCATAAAAAAAAATGATTATATAATTATCACAAGTTATGACGTTCGTGAATCATCAGACAAATTGGGTGGTCAATTGTCTACATAAACTCATTTCAATTAATCAAGTCTTAACAAGTTTGAGTACTTAATATGTTGGAAACATTTATTCATGTAAATATTAAACTCATATAATATATAATCATGGAAAAGTTCGGGTCACTACAGTACCTACCCGTTAAATAACTTTCGTCCCAAAATTTCAGGCAGTAGGAGATGTTGGCGTATCTTCTGGAAATATGTTTGGGTATTTCTTCTTCATCTGATCTTCATGCTCCCAGGTGAACTCAGGTCCCCTACTAGCATTCCATCGAACCTTAACGATTGGTATCTTGTTTTGCTTAAGTCCTTTAACCTCACGATCCATTATTTCGACGGGTTCTTAAATGAATTGAAGTTTTTCATTGATTTGGATTTCGGCTAAAGGAATAGTGAGATCTTCTTTGGCTAAACATTTTTTCAGATTCGATACGTGAAAAGTATCATGTATGCCGGCGAGTTGTTGAGGTAATTCAAGTCGGTAAGCTACTGGTCCGACACGATCTATAATCTTGAATGGTCCTATGTACCTTGGATTCAGTTTCCCCCGTTTACCAAATCAAACAACACCTTTCCAAGGTGATACCTTAAGCATGACCATGTCACTAATTTCAAATTCTATATCTTTTCTTTTACTGTCCGCGTAGCTCTTTTGTCGACTTTGGGCGGTTTTCAACCGTTGTTGAATTTGAATGATTTTCTCGGCAGTTTCTTGGATTATTTATGTACCCGTAATTTGTCTATCCCCCACTTCATTCCAACAAATCGGAGACCTGCACTTTCTGCCATAAAGTGCCTCAAACGGTGCCATCTCAATACTCGAGTGGTAACTGTTGTTGTAGGAAAATTCTGCTAACGGTAGATGTCGATCCCAACTGTTTCTAAAATCAATAACACATGCTCGTAGCATGTCTTCAAGAGTCTGTATCGTCCTTTCAGTCTGCCCATCAGTTTTTGGATGATAGGCAGTACTCATATCTAGACGAGTTCCCAAAGCTTGTTGTAACGTCTGCCAAAACCTTGAAACAAATCTACCGTCCCTATCAGAGATAATAGAGATTGGTATTCCGTGTCTGGAGATGAATTCCTTCAAGTATAGTCGTGCTAATTTTTCCATTTTATCATCTTCTCGCATTGGTAGAAAGTGTGCTGATTTGGTAAGACGATCGACTATTACCCAAATAGTATCATAACCACTTGCAGTCCTTGGCAACTTAGTAATGAAATCCATGGTAATGTTTTTCCATTTCCATTCCGGGATTTCAGGTTGTTAAAGTAGACCTGATGGTTTCTGATGTTCAGCTTTAACCTTAGAACACGTCAAGCATTCTCCTACGTATTTAGCAATATCGGCTTTCATATCCGGCCACCAAAAATGTTTCTTGGGATCTTGGTACATCTTTCCCGCTCCAGGATGTATTGAATATCGGATTTTATGTGCTTCCCTAAGTACCATTTCTCTCATATCTTCAAACTTTGGTACCCAAATTCTTTCAGCCCTATACCGGGTTCCGTCTTCCCGAATATTAAGATGTTTCTCTGATCCTTTGGGTATTTCATTCTTCAAATTCCCTTCTTTCACAACTCCTTGATGTGCCTCTTTTATTCGAGTGGTAACGTTAGTATGAATAATTATATTCATAGATTTTACTCGAATAGATTCTTTGTCCTTTCTACTTAAGGCGTCGGCTACCACATTTGCCTTCCCCGGGTGGTAACGAATCTCAAAATTGTAATCATTTAACAGCTCAATCCACATACGTTGCCTCATGTTCAGTTGTTTTTGATCAAATATATGTTGGAGACTTTTGTGATCGGTATATATGGTACATTTGACCCCATATAGATAGTGTCTCCATATCTTTAGTGCAAAAACAACAGCGCCCAATTCCAAATCATGAGTCGTATAATTCTGCTCATGAATCTTCAATTGTCTGGATGCATAAGCAATTACCTTCTTTCGTTGCATTAAAACACAACCGAGACCTTGCTTTGAAGCGTCACAATAAATCACCAAATCATCATTCCCTTCAGGTAATGACAATATAGGTGTTGTAGTTAACTTTTTCTTCAACAATTGAAACGCTTTTCCTTGTTCATCCTTCCATTCAAATTTCTTCCCTTTATTCGTTAAAGCAGTCAAGGGTTTTGCTATTTTGGAAAAATCTTGGATGAATCTTCTGTAGTAACCATCCAATCCTAAAAATTGACGTATCTGCGTCGGAGTTTTCGGTGTTTCCCATTTCTCAGCGGTTTCAATCTTTGCCGGATCAACCTGAATACCTTCTTTGCTCACTATGTGACCGAGGAATTGAACTTCTTTCAACCAAAATGCACACTTTGAAAATTTAGCATACAGTTTTTCTTTCCTCAGTAATTCTAGCACTTTTCTTAAATGTTCTCTGTGCTCTTAATCATTCTTTTAGTAAATAAGTATGTCATCAATGAAAATAATGACAAACTTGTCAAGATATGGTCCACACACTCGGTTCATGAGGTCCATGAACACAGCTGGTGCGTTAGTTAATCCAAACTCCATAACCATAAACTCATAATGACCGTAACGCGTCCTAAAAGCAGTCTTTGGGATATCCTCCTCCTTCACCCACATTTGATGATACCCATAACGTAAATCAATTTTCGAATAAACTGACGAACCTTGCAGTTGATCAAATAATTCATCGATTCTCGGTAGTGGATAACGGTTCTTGATGGTAACTTTGTTTAACTCTCAGTAGTCGATACACAATCTAAATGTACCATCTTTCTTCTTGACAAATAAATCAGGAGCTCTCCATGGTGATGTGCTTTGTCGAATGAAACCACGTTCCAAAAGTTCTTGTAATTGACTTTGTAATTCCTTCATTTCGCTGGGTGTGAGTCTGTAAGGAGCACGAGCTATTGGTGCAGCTCCTGGTACAAGGTCTATTTGAATTTCAACGGATTGGTGTAGAGGTAATTCCGGTAATTCTTTCAGAAATACATCGGGAAATTCTTTTGCGATGGGAACATCACTGATGTTCTTTTCTTCGGGTTTAACTTTCTCGATGTATGCTAGAATGACATAGCAACCTTTTCTTATTAGTTTTTGCGCCTTCAAACTACTAATAAGATTTAATGTCGCGTTGCTCTTTTCTCCGTACACCATTAAGGGTTTTCCTTTTTCGCGTACAATGTGAATCGCATTTTGGTAACATAAAACCTCTGCTCTCTCCTTTTTCAATCAGTCCATGTCAATTATCACATCAAAACTCCCTAACTCTACTGGTATCAAATTAATCTTAAATGTTTCACCAACCAGTTTAATTTCTCGGTTTTGACATATTTTATCCGCCGTAATAAACTTCCCTTTTGCTAATTCAAGTTAAAACTTATTATCCAAAGGCGTTAATGGACAACTAAATTTGGCACAAAAATCTCTACTCATATAGCTTATATCCGCACCTGAATCAAATAAAACATAAGCAGGTTTATCGTCAATAAGAAACGTACCCGTAACAAGCTCCGGGTCTTCTTGCGCTTCTATCGCATTAATGTTGAAGATTCTTCCTCGTCCTTGACCACTAGTACTCCCTTGGTTTGGACACATATTTTTGTAATGGCCCTTCTTCCCGCATCCGAAACAAGTAATGTCGGAATAATTTGCTCCGGCATTATTTGTTCCTTTAGCCATTGATCCGTAGATTTTACACTTCGTCGCACTATGGCCCTTTTTGTTACACTTAGTACATGATGCTGTACAGTACCCATTCGGATGTTATTGTTGTTGAGATGGTTGTTGTTACGTTTGTTTTTGCGAAAAATGGTGCGATCATAGTTGTGATTGTTGGGTTGACTATTGAAGCGATAGTTACTTTTGTTGTGTTGGTGACCCTTGTCACTATTTTCTTCCCACTTCCTCTTAACTTATTTCATTTTGGCCTCCTCGGCCGCCTGCTCTTTAATCCTCCCCTCGATCTGATTTATAAGTTTGTGAGCCATTCGACTTGCCTTTTGCATTCGTACTCACATCCTCCTGAATTCTCTATGGTAACCCTTTTACAAACGCATCGATCTACTCTTCTTCATCTTCGAACACTCTTGGACACAATAAACACAACTCTGTGAATCGTCGTTCGTATGTGGTAATATCGAATCCTTGCGCTCGTAATTCTCTAAGCTCTGTCTTGAGCTTATTGACTTCATTTCTGGGACGGTACTACTCATTCATCAAATTTTTGAATGCTGAACACGGTAGTGCATAAGCAGCATCTTGTCCCACCTGTTCAAGATAGGTGTTTCACCAAGTTAACGCAGTACCTGTGAAGGTATGCATGGCGTACTTAACCTTGTCTTCTTTGGCACATTTGCTTATAGCAAACACAGATTCGACCTTCTCGGTCCATCATTTTAGTTCGACTGGTCCTTCAGTTCCATCAAATTCCAGAGGTTTACAGGCAGTGAAAGCCTTGTAGGAGCATCCTACACGGTTTCCTGTGGAGTTAACTCCACTGCTAGACCCAGAGTTATTATTGTTGTTTTGCATTCGCAGCCTGAACTGCGGCTATGTTTGCAGCAAGGAATGCACAAAAATCTTCCTCGCTCATATTCAAGTTCTGCCTAGTAATCAGTGCCATTTCCTTCAAAAATAGCCAAAAGAATTGAGTTAATCATATAGAATTTCGAGAGTAGTCAATAGTATTTTGTAGCATAATATGAACTTATTTATAAAAGTTTTTCTTCATATTAGTGTTTTATAAGTTTTAATTCGGGTAGTACCTACCCGTTAAGTTCATACTTAGTAGCTAATATACAATTCAACTACTACAATTCTATATGAAAAACTAATTACAATAATATTACGTTCAAACTTTTATACAATATTTTACAAACGTACAATATCGCTATTTTACATATAGCATGAAATATATCACATAATAACTTTGATACAAAGCAGCTGTGAAGACAATTCTAGTTTAACGCAAGTCGTTCAGCAAAGGTAATAAAGACACGTAATTCATAGGTCCAGAAGCAAGTCATGCATTCGGGTTTTACTAATACTATTTCCCATCCTTGTTCTTGTAGAAAATAACCGTTATGGCCGTTGGCTAGGCAGCATGTTGTAACGATATCAAAAGGACGGGGGTTACGTAATGCCCAACAGCTTCGTAACAATCTAAAAACCTTATCTCTCACCCCAACTACTGAATCCATCACTTGTGGGAATGTTTTATTTAGAAGTTGCAATCCAATGTTCTTTTTCTCAATTTGGTGAGAAGTGAACATCACTAACCCGTAAACATAACATGCTTCTTTAAGTTGCAGGTTTGAAGCTTTTTCTAAAGAACGAAGTCCTATGTTGGGATATGTGGAGTCAAAATAGGCTCTCAACCCGTAGCGAAAAATTGCAGTAGGGTTTCCCTCACTCAAAGCCTTAAAGAAAACATGTCGTAACTTAAGGTTTCCCCAATGTGAGATACACCATCTATCGAAGGAAAGCCTTTTATAAACTAAGGCATGCCTTGAACATCTTTCAAATGTTCTACAAACTAATCTCGCCGTAAACAATTGAGCCAATGACTCTTGACCAACTCTAGACAAGATTTCATCAATCATATCCCCTGTAGGTCTTCTAAAATATTTGGTCGTCTATCCTTAACATCTATTTCGTGTTTTTATACTGTAAAATAGACGAGGATTAGATTCGTAAAAGATAACTAACAAATAATACAAGCAATTTTTACATATAACATAAAAGTACAAGCACACTATATTACATATATTACATCGCATGATTACAACTCTTTATTCCGACTCACTTGTTTCTTCCTCCTCGGACTTGGTTCGTTTCGCTAATTTCCTAGGGATACCTGGTGCTCCTCTAATACGAGCTGTCATTTTCACAAATGGTTTAGAAAAACTGGTGGCTTAGATGTTCCCATGTTATAGTTAAAATTTAAGAAATACGGGTGTTTACGATATATCCCATCGGGATATTTCATGTTAACATAAAGTTCATCGGTTTTGGACTCGGGTATTTCTATTTTGATAGCTTTTCCCTTATTATTTTTTTTGCCATATTAAATTGAGCCGGGGTAATTTCTATAACATCATCGGTATCCTCATCGGGATCCGATTCATCGAAAAATTGATAATCTTCCCAATATTTTTCCTCCTCGGCGAAGACACCGCAAACCATTTTTAACTTTGGTCCATTAATTGATGATTTTCTTTTATTTAACTATTTTTCTGTGGTTCCTAATATTTTTCCCTCCGCAACCTCTTCTTCTTCCGGTTCCTCTTCTTCCGGAATTTGTGAATCTTCTCAAAATACATTCGACTCTTCATTATTATTGGGTGAGTCGATGGGATTTGTACTAGAGGTAGACATCTATCACACAATAGCAAGCACATTAAGAGATTAATATATCACATAATAATTACATGTTAACAATATATAGTTTCCAACAAACGTGTTAAGCAATCGTTTTTAAAGAAAAACACGGTCGAAGTCCAGACTCACTAATGCATTCTAACAAACTCGGTTAGACACACTAATGCAAATTTATGGTTCTATAAGACCAACGCTCGGATACCAACTGAAATGTCCCGTTCATATTAATTATAAACGTTTCATATTAATTGGATTCGTTGCGAGGTTTTGACCTCTATATGAGACGTTTTTCAAAGACTGCATTCGTTTTTAAAACAAACCATAACATTTATTTTATTGATAAAGGTTTAATAGACATAACAAAGATTATCAAGTGATGATAATCTAAAATACACTTTTTCACACGTCCATTACATAATGGATTGCAATAATATTATACAACAATTTATTTTCCGAATGCAGTTTTAAACAATATTATACAAGCATGCTGACTCCAAATCTTGTCTTTAACTAGCATGCAACAGCAGAAGCTCTTAATAATCACCTGAGAATAAACATGCTTAAAATATCAACAAAAATGTTGGTGATTTATAGGTTTAGCCTATATATATATAAATCAAATTGTAATAATAGACCACAAGATTTTCATATTTATAAGCAGAACCTCTTGTTTGCATAAAGATAAATCATTCAAATGAATTGAACACCTGGTAACTGACATTAACTTTAATGCATAGAATATCCCCAAGCAGAACCTCTCGTATGTATAATAATAATCTCGAAGTACTAAGGCCATCCATAACCTGAATGGGGGTTGTTAGGCCCAATAGATCTATCTTTAGGATTCGCGTCAATTAGGAACAGAACCTCTCATCTGCCTAATTCTTAGGTTACCAAGCTAAAAGGGGTGATATTCGGTTTAATAATCCAACCATAGAATGTAGTTTCGAGTACATGTGTCTATTTTGTAAAACATTTAAAAATCTGCATGTATTCTCATCACAAAAATATTAGATAGTAAAAATGGGACTATAACTCACTTTCACATATTTTCAATTCGTCGAGATTTAAACTTGGCCACGGGTTGATTCACGAACCTATAACAAATATATATATATATATATATATATATATATATATATATATATATATATATATATATATATATATATATATATATATATATATCAAAATATGATCGAAATATATTCACAACATTTTTATTACGTGTTACCGTTTTAAGTTGTTAAATTAGCAGTCCAACGTTAGTAGTCCACAATTAGTAGTTCACAGTTAATAGTACAGAAATAAATCGATATATATATTATCTCGAATCAATCCACGACCCAGTGTATACAAGTCTCAGACTCGATCACAACTCAAGGTATATATATTATTTTAGAATCAACCTCAACCCTGTATAGCTAACTCGAACATTACCGCATATAAAGTGTCTATGGTTGTTCCAAATAATATATATAGATGACGTCGACATGATATGTCAAAATATTGTATACGTGTCTATGGTCTATCAAGATTACATAATATATGTTAGAATACATGTATAATACAATATAAGTTAGTTAAGTTATGGTTAGTATAGGTTTGTTACAAAGTTTCACGTAGCTAAAATAAGCAAAAATATCCAATTTTGTTTTACCATAACTTCTTCGTTTTAAATCCATTTTGAGTGAATCAAGTTGCTATGGTTTCATAATGAACTTAAATTTATGAAACTAAACAGAAAAAGTATGAGTTTATAATCAGAAATACAGGTTACAAGTCATTTTTTTAAGAGGTAGTCATTTCCGTCGAAAGAACGACATCCTGATGACCATTTTGAAAAACATACTTCCACTTTGAGTTTAACCATGATTTTTGGATATTGTTTCATGTTCATAAGAAAAATCATTTTTCCAGAAGAACAACTTTTAAATCAAAGATTTATCACAGTTTTTAATTATCTAACCCAAAACAGCCCCCGGTTTCACTACGACGGCGTATGTCCGGTTTTACGGTGTTCTTCGTGTTTTCAGGTTTTAAATCATTAAGTTAGCATATCATATAGATATAGAACATGTGTTTAGTTGATTTTAAAAGTTAAGTTAGAAGGATTAACTTGGTTTGCGAACAAGTTTAGAGTTAACTAAACTATGTTCTAGTGATTACAAGTTTAAATCTTCGAATAACTTGAGCTTCAAAGGATCTTTGATGGCTTGGAAGTTCTTGAAGTAGAATCATGACACGAAAAAAAGTTCAAGTAAGATTACTACTTGAATTAAGATTGTTATAGTTATAAAAATTGAATCAAAGTTTGAATATGAGTATTACCTTGAATTAGAAAGAAAAAAATTACTGAGATAATTTGAATGTTCCTGATCTTTCAAGTGTTCTTAGAGTAGGTAATTAGAGAGGATTTGTATGTGAAATTATAGAATGGAAATGATGTAGTAAATGATGGTGGTGGTGGCGTGATTTTACCATGGAAATAAAGGCTCCTCATTTTGTTATTTTGTGTAATAATTCATACTTGAAGACAAGTAATGGTTCCCACATGTTGGTTAATCATTTAAGGCTGCTAAGAGCTGATCATTGAAGTGTATATACTAATAGTATATACATATAGAAGCTGAGTATTGTACGAGTACGAATACGGATTGAATACGAGTAAATAGTGTTTACTGTAGTAAATAGTGTTTACTTTAGCAAATAATTTTTACTGTAGCAATAGTATTTTGCTGTAGCAATAGTATTTTACTGTAGAAATAGTATTTTATTGTAGCAAAGCAAAAATTTACTGTAGCAAATAGTGTTTTACGGTAGCAAATAGTGTTTTACTGTAGTAAATAGTGTTTTACTGTAGCAAATAGTGTTTTACTTGTATATCTTTGATTTAATTGTATTTCTTCTTATATAGATATATAAAATAAAAACTTACATCATAAAAAAACGATTATATAATTATCACAAGTTATGACGTTCGTGAATCATCAGGCAAACTGGGTAGTCAATTGTCTACATAAACTCATTTTAATTAATCAAGTCTTAACAAGTTTGATTGCTTAACATGTTGGAAACATTTATTAATGTAAATATTAATCTCATATAATATATAATCATGGAAAAGTTCAGGTCACTACAAATATATGAGAGTGTAGTTTCGTTTTGATGATAATTAATGGCCGTAAAACACATATTTGAAGTCACTACATTCCCCACAAAATCGGGCAAAATTTTGTGGACAACTTTCCAAATATTTTCAATTGCAGATTAGGCTCATTTTCTCAAGATAACTAGAAAACGGCGCTACGAACAAGACTTCCTTAAGGCCTTCCCCCGTTCGAAGCAGTTTAGATGCCGAAAATGACATTTTACTATTTTTAAAGGTGAATTTTGCACTTTTAGATCTTACGATAAGTAATATCTTCACATGTAAATTGTTGTGCCTGTTTAAATACCACCATGATACTTGTTTTATTTAATATTGTATTTAGGTACATCGAGAATCATTTTGGGGCTACTATATCACCACTAGCTACAAAAAATTGCTACTTTTATAACGTCTTGATTTTATTGTTCGAGTATTTTAAGACGTTTTTTTATTCCTCTAGATTCATAAACCTATTTTTGTTTTTGATTTTAAATTTCATGTAACGACCCAAAAAAATCGTCATTGACGGCTTCGGTAACTTAGGTCCCGTTACGTGGTCATAGTCCCTAAATGAGACGCGTTTGACCAAAATTATGTCGCATTCATTTGAAAAGTATAAGACTTACAAAGTTTAGTTTACCCAATGGTTTGATAACAAGTTTAAGTTTACAAAAGTTATAAAGTATAAATGAAATAACTTGCGACATAATTAGTTTAAAATCACGGTTGCTATCAATAGCGTATGTATGTATGCTTTAAGTTTGAATCCAAATGTGCTATCACTAGCGTATGCATGTATGCTTGACCCCAAGAAAGTAATCAAAGTGTGCGGAAGCATGTATCAAATAGCCAAGTACGAACCTGAGAAACATATAGAAAACTGTCAACGAAAAACGTTGGTGAAATCATAGGTGTATTTGTAAACGTTGTCTTTAAACCACAAGATTTCATATAAAGTTGATTATCTAAATCGTTTGCATTCCAAAAGTTGTTGTTTGTTCGCGCGCACCCAATTATCAAGACTTAACTATCATGTTACCCCATTAATACAGTGTCAGAACATACACTTATCCCCGAAAATACATTTCATCGGATCTGACGGTAGCGAACCGTCCGAATGAGGGCTCGTCAAGCCCACGTGATCACATAACATAAGTACACATTTACACCCTGCAAGTGTAACTAATGATAATTGAATTGAGGCTTTTTGTTCTAACTGGCACGTGGAATGTTTGTTTTCGTACTTGTGTTCAAAGCATAAAAGTATCATACGCATATGTTTCTCATCCCATGATTTAAAAGTATAAAAGTTGTTGAAAAGATGGGACTATGATCTCACCTTGTGTGCACGAGTGAATAAGATACTTCACAAAGTAACGTGTGCAAGAACGACTGCTAGTCTTGACCTAACCAAGTAGGTTGTATCAATAACGGTAAACACGGTGGGTCAAACTTGTTCAATTAATCCTATGGCTCAATACGACTCAGTTATATAGCATGTGAATCACGTTGTCAAGTTTCATGCAAGATACAAGTATAAAAGCAAGTTAGAACGATTGCATAAGTATTTGGTTAGGTTTGACTAAATGTCAAACTTGGTCAAAGTCAAGGTCAACAGGGTCGGGTCGGGTATTCGACAATTTTTCCATGATGAGAAATTATATATGAGCATGTTAACCAAATTTCATGTTAATCGGAGTTGCGGTTAAGCGGAAAATATTTTGTGAAAAGTAAAACAAAATTGATTTTTGGGCCTGGGGAGTGCGCGGTGCGCGCAGGAGTGCGCGGCGCGCACTACAATGTGGAAACAGGTCAGGTACTAGTCCAGGGGATTAAGCATTTGCACCTCAACATGTGCGCGGTGCGCTCAAAGCTGCGCGGCGTGCTTTACTGGAAAAAGTGCTGTTGCTGCATTTTTGTTAAGTCTCGGACCAAACTTCAATTAAACACAACACATGAACCGAAAATATTCAAAATGCATACCATACATCGTTGGAAAGGTAATTTAACGAGGAACACAACTAAACACATTTCATCAACCAAAATCATCATTTACAACAACAAAAACCTCATCGAATGATCGTTAAAAGTTCATTATTCAAGTTTCAAGTTCGTAAAACGCATTTCATGATTCAGGAACCCAATTTACACATACAATATGCCGTTTTGTAGGTAATTACGCATACAATACAACTAAACACTTACAAATAACATTGCAAAGCATTTAATGCATCAAAAATTCGTTTTAAAAGTTATCAAATCCTAACCAAGAATCGCAAAATCAATAATCATGTTAGTGATGTTTTTCCAAGCCAACCTACACATCAAATTGAAGCTAATAATGTTAGTAACACATTTAATACATGAACTTTAACATATAAAAAATATTTAATCACCCAAAAATCAAGATTAAACAAACCCATTTCAAGTTCATGCTAGTTACACCAAATAATAGGGTCGAGCATACAAATTACATACACGACATTACAATAAGCCATAGACACTAATTGACACCATTTCAAGTCTAAAGGTCTAATTTATGAAAATTAGAGATTTTGAAAAGCTTACCCCAAGCTATGAAATTGGTACCAAATTGAAGAGGATGATGCAAAGATCACAAATATGTAATTTATTTTGATGTTTGATTGCTAGATTTGAAATAGATGATGAATCTTTGAAGATATTAAAAATGGGTTCTTGGTAACTAGAGAGAAAGAGAAGATGAGGAGGTGAAGTGGAAGTGAATGAATGGATGAGATGGTGGGTTGATTAGTTGACCTAGTCAACTAGTTTGCCCATTTGGCAACTTTAGTCCCTCGAGTTTGAAAGCGGGTGCGTGAATTAACTAAACAAATTATTTTAAAAATGCTAGAGTGAACAAGAGATGTTATAATTTAGATAACGAAAGATATTATTAAAAAAAGACGGTGTTAAAATAAATTTAACGGAAAAAGGCGGGATGTTACATTTCATATTTAATGTAAATATATGAGAGTGTAGTTTCGTTTTGATGATAATTAATGGCCACAAAATACATATTTGAAGTCACTACATTCCCCATAAAATGGAGCAAAATTTTGTGAAGAATTTTCCAAAATATTTTCAATTGCAGATTAGGCTCATATTCTCAAGATAACTAGAAAACGGCGCTACGAGCAAGACTTTCTTAAGGCTTTCCCCCGTTCGAAGCAGTTTACATCCGAAAATGACATTTTACTATTTTTAAAGGTGAATTTTGCACTTTTATATCTTACGATAAGTAATACCTTCACATGTGAATTGTTGTGCCTGTATAAATACCACTATGATACTTGTTTTTATTTAATATTTTATTTAGGTACATCGAGAATCATTTTGGGGCTACTATATCGCCACTAGCTATAAAACGTTATTGCTTTTATAAAGCCTTGGTTTTATTGTTCGAGTATTTGTAGCCGTTTTTTTATTTCTCTAGATTCATTACCTTATTCTGTTTTTGTTTCTAAATTTTATATTGAATGCGAATATATGAGAGTGTAGTTTCGTTTTGATGATAATTAATGACCGCAAAATAAATATTTGAAATCACTACATTCCCCACACAATCGGGCAAAATTTTGTGGAGAACTGTCCGAAATATTTTCAATTGCAGATTAGGCCCATATTCTCAATATAACTAGAAAACGGCACTACGAGCGAGACTTCCTTAAGGCTTTCCCCCGTTCAAAGCAGTTTAGATGCCGAAAATGATATTTTACTATTTTTAAAGGTGAATTTTGCACTTTTAGATCTTACGATAAGTAATACCTTCACATGTGAATTGTTGTGAATGTTTAAATACCACTATGATACTTGTTTTATTTTAATATCGTATTTAGGTACATCGAGAATCATTTTAGGGCTACTATATCACCACTAGCTACAAAACATTGCTACTTTTTAACGTCTTTGTTTATTGTTCGAGTATTTTAAGCCGTTTTTTTTATTTCTCTAGAATCATTACCTTATTTTTGTTTTTGTTTCTAAATTTCATATTGAATGTGAATATATGAAAGTGTAGTTCGATTTGATGATAATTAATGGCCGCAAAACACATTTTTGAAGTCACTACATTCCCCACAAAATTGGGCAAAATTTTGTGGAGAATTTTCCGAAATGTTTTCAATTGCAGATTAGGCCCATATTCTTAAGATAACTAAAAAATGGCGCTACGAGCCAGACTTTCTTAAGGCTTTTCCCCGTTCGAAGCAGGTTAGATGCCGAATATTTTACTATTTTTAAAGGTGAATTTTGCACTTTTAGTTCTTACGATAATTAATACCTTCACATGTGAATTGTTATGCCTGTTAAAATACCACTATGATACTTGTTTTTATTTAATATTGTATTTAGGTATATCGAGAATCATTTTGGGGCTACTATATCACCACTACCTGCGAAACGTTGCTTCTTGTATAACGTCTTGGTTTATTTGTCCGAGTATTTTTAACCGTTTTATTATTTCCCTAGATTCATAACCATATTTTTATTTTTGTTTCTAAATATCATATTGAATGCGAATATATGAGAGTGTAGTTTTGTTTTGATGATAATTAATGGCTACAAAATACATACTTGAAGTCTCTACATTCTCCACAAAATCGGGCAAAATTTTGTGGAGAATTTTCCGAAATATTTTCAATTGCAGATTAGGGCCATATTTTCTAAATAAATAGAAAACGACGCTACAAACAAGAGTTCCTTAACGCTTTTCCCCATTCGAAGAAGTTTAGATGCCGAAAATGACATTTTACTATTTTTAAAGGTGAATTTTGCACTTTCAGATCTTACGATAAGTAATACCATCACATGTGAATTGTTGTGCCTGTTTAAATACCACTATGATACTTGTTTTTATTTAATATTGTAATTAGGTACATCGAGAATCATTTTGGGGCTACTATATCACCACTAGCTACAAAACGTTGCTGCTTTTATAACGTCTTGGTTTTATTGTTCGAGTATTTTAAGCCGTTTTTTTATTTCTCTAGATTCATAACCTTATTTTTGTTTTTTTCTAAATTTCATATTGAATGTGAATATATGAGAGTGTAGTTTCGTTTTGATGATAATTAATGGCCGCAAAATATATATTTGAAGTCACTACATTCCCCACAAAATCGGGCAAAATTTTGTGGAGAATTTTCCAAAATATTTTCAATTGCAGATTAGGCATATATTCTCAAAATAACTAGAAAACAGCACTACGAGCAAGACTTTCTTAAGACTTTCCCCTGTTTAAAGCAGTTTACATGCCGAAAATGACATTTTACTATTTTTAAAGGTGAATTTTGCACTTTTAGATCTTACGATAAGTAATACCTTCACATGTGAATTGTTGTGCTTGTTTAAATACCACTATGATACTTGTTTTTATTTAATATTGTATTTAGATACATCGAGAATCATTTTGGGGCTACTATATCACCACTAGCTATAAAACGTTGTTGCTTTTATAACGCCTTGGTTTTATTGTTCGAGTATTTTTAGCCGTTTTTTTATTTCTCTAGATTCATAACCTTATTTTTGTTTTTGTTTCTAAATTTTATATTGAATGCGAATATATGAGAGTGTTATTTAGTTTTGATGATAATTAATGGCCGCAAAACATATATTTGAAGTCACTAAATTCTCCACAAAATCGGGCAAAATTTTGTGGAGAACTTTTCGAAATATTTTCAATTGCAGATTAGGCCCATTTTCTCAAGATAACTAGAAAATGGCGCTACGAGCAAGACTTCCTTAAGGCCTTCCACTGTTCGAAGCAGTTTAGATGTCGAAAATGACATTTTACTATTTTTAAAGGTGAATTTTGCACTTTTAGATCTTACGATAAGTAATACCTTCATATGTGAATTGTTGTGTCTGCTTAAATACCATCATGATACTTGTTTTTATTTAATATTGTATTTAGGTAAATTGAGAATCATTTTGGTGCTACTATATCACCACTAGCAACAAAAAATTGCTACTTTTATAACGTCTTGGTTTTATTGTTCGAGTATTTTAAGCCATTTTTTTATTTCTCTAGAATCATAACCTTAATTTTATTTTTATTTCTAAATTTCATATTGAATGTGAATATATGAGAGTGTAGTTTCGTTCTGATGATAATTAATGACAGCAAAATACATATTTAATGTCACTACATTCCCCACAAAATCGAGCAAAATTTTGTGGAGAATTTTTCAAAATATTTTCAATTGCAGATTAGGCCCATATTCTCAAGATAACTAGAAAACGGCGCTACGAGCAAGACTTTCTTAAGGCTTTCCCCTGTTCGAAGCAGTTTACATGACGAAAATGACATTTTACAATTTTTAAAGGTGAATTTTGCACTTTTAGATCTTACGATAAGTAATACCTTCAAATGTGAATTGTTGTGCGTGTTTAAATACCACTATGATACTTGTTTTTATTTAATATCTTTTTTAGGTACATCGAGAATCATTTTGGGGCTACTATATCACCACTAGCTATAAAACGTTGTTGCTTTTATAGAGCCATGGTTTTATTGTTCGAGTATTTTTAGCCGTTTTTTTATTTCTCTAGATTCATAACCATATTTTTATTTTTGTTTCTAAATTTAATATTGAATGCGAATATATGAGAGTGTAGTTTCGTTTTGATGATAATTAATGGTCGCAAAACACATATTTGAAGTCACTACATTCGCCACAAAATCGGGCAAAATTTTGTGGAGAATTTTCTGAAATATTTTCAATTCCAGATTAGGCCCATATTCTCAAGATAACTAGAAAACGGTGCAATGACCAGGACTACCTTAAGGCTTTCCCCCATTCGAAGCAGTTTAGATGCCGAAAATGACATTTTACTACTTTTAAAGGTGAATTTTGCACTTTTAGATCTTACGATAAGTAATACCTTCACATTTGAATTGTTGTGCCTCTTTAAATACCACTATGATACTTGTTTTTATTTAATATTTTATTTAGGTACATCGAGAATCATATTTGGGCTACTATATCACCACTAGGTATAAAACATTGTTGCTTTTATAACGCCTTGGTTTTATTGTTCGAGTATTTTTAGCCGTTTTTTTATTTCTCTAGATTCATAGCCTTATTTTTGTTATTCTTTCTAAATTTCATATTGAATGCGAATATATGAGAGTGTAGTTTCGTTATTATGTAATTAATGGCCGCAAAACACATACTTGAAGTCACTACATTCTCCACAAAATCGGGCAAAATTTTGTGGAGAATTTTCCAAAATATTTTCAATTGCAGATTAGGCCTATATTCTCAAGATAACAAGAAAACGGCACTACGAGCAAGACTTCCTTAAGGCTTTCCCCCGTTCGAAGCAGTTTAGATGCCGAAAATGACATTTTACTACTTTTAAAGGTAAATTTTGCACTTTTAGATCTTACGATAAGTAATACCTTCAAATGTGAATTGTTGTGCGTGTTTAAATACCACTATGATACTTGTTTTTATTTAATATCTTTTTTAGGTACATCGAGAATCATTTTGGGGCTACTATATCACCACTAGCTATAAAACGTTGTTGCTTTTATAGAGCCATGGTTTTATTGTTCGAGTATTTTTAGCCGTTTTTTTATTTCTCTAGATTCGAAACCTTATTTTGTTTTTGTTTCTAAATTTCATATTGAATGCGAATATATGAGAGTGTAGTTTCGTTTTGATGATAATTAATGGCCGCAAAACACATATCTGAAGTCACAACATTCCCCACAAAATTGGGCAAAATTTTGTGTAGAACTGTCCGAAATATTTTCAATTGCAGATTAGGCCCATATTCTCAAGATAACTAGAAAACGGCGCTACGAGCAAGACTTCCTTAAGGCTTTCCCCCATACGAATCAGTTTAGATGGCGAAAATGACATTTTACTATTTTTAAAGGTGAATTTTGAACTTTTAGATCTTACGATAAGTAATACCTTCACATGTGAATTGCTGTGCCTGTTTAAATACCATTATGATACTTGTTTTTATTTAATATCGTACTTAGGTACACCAAGAATCATTTTGGGGCTACTATATCACCACTAGCTACAAAAAATTACTACTTTTATAACGTCTTGGTTTTATTGTTCGAGTATTTTAAGCCGTTTTTTATTTCTCTAGAATCATAACCTTATTTTTGTTTTTGTTTCTAAATTTCATATTGAATGTGAATATGTGAGAGTGTAGTTCGGTTTGATGATAGGCCACAAAATAAATATTTGAAGTCACTACATTCCCCACAAATTCCGGCAAAATTTTGTGGAGAATTTTCCAAAATATTTTCAATTGCATATTGGGCCCATATTCTTAAGATAACTAGAAAATAGCGCTACGAACAAGACTTCCTTAAGGCTTTCCCCCATTCGAAGTAGTTTACATACCGAAAATGACATGTTACTATTTTTAAAGGTGAATTTTGCACTTTTAGATCTTACGATAAGTAATACCATCACATGTGAATTGTTGTGCCTGTTTAAATATCACTATGATACTTGTTTTTATTTAATATTGTATTTAGGTACATCGAGAATCATTTTGGGGCTACTATATCACCACTAGCTACGAATGTTGCCTCTTGTATAACGTCTTGGTTTTATTGTTCGAGTATTTTTAGCCGTTTTATTATTTCTCTAGATTCATAACCATATTTTTGTTTTTGTTTCTAAATATCATATTGAATGTGAATATATGAGAGTGTAGTTTTGTTTTGATGATAATTAATGGCCGCAAAATACATACTTGAAGTCACTACATTCTCCACAAAATCGGGCAAAATTTTGTGGAGAATTTTCGGAAATATATTCAATTGCAGATTAGGGCCATATTCTCAAGATAACTAGAAAACGACGCTACGAACAAGACTTCCTTAACGCTTCCCCCGTTCGAAGAAGTTTAGATGCCGAAAATGACATTTTACAATTTTTAAAGGTGAATTTTGCACTTTTAGATCTTACGATAAGTAATACCTTCACATGTGAATTGTTGTGCCTGTTTAAATACCACTATGATATTTGTTTTTATTTAATATTGTAATTAGGTACATCGAGAATCATTTTGGGGCTACTATATCACCACTAGCTACAAAACGTTGCTGCTTTAATAACGTCTTGGTTTTATTGTTCGAGTATTTTAAGCCGTTTTTTTATTTCTCTTGATTCATAACCTTAATTTTTAATTTGTTTCTAAATTTCATATTGAATACGAATATATGATAGTGTATTTTCGTTTTGATGATAATTAATGGCCGCAAAACACA
Organism: Rutidosis leptorrhynchoides; assembly: GCF_046630445.1. Taxonomy (NCBI): domain Eukaryota; kingdom Viridiplantae; phylum Streptophyta; class Magnoliopsida; order Asterales; family Asteraceae; genus Rutidosis; species Rutidosis leptorrhynchoides. The sequence goes on along the minus strand of NC_092334.1, from coordinate 101,178,152 downwards.
TATCTGAAGTCACTAAATTCCCCACAAAATTGGGCAAAATTTTGTGTAGAACTGTCCGAAATATTTTTAATTGCAGATTAGGCCCATATTCTCAAGATAACTAGAAAACGGCGCTACGAGCAAGACTTCCTTAAGGCTTTCCCCCGTTCGAAGCAGTTTAGATGCCGAAAATGACATTTTACTATTTTTAAAGGTGAATTTTGAACTTTTAGATCTTACGATAAGTAATACCTTCACATGTGAATTGCTGTGCATGTTTAAATACCACTATGATACTTCTTTTTATTTAATATCATACTTAGGTACACCGAGAATCATTTTGGGGCTACTATATCACCACTAGCTACAAAAAATTGCTACTTTTATAACGTCTTGGTTTTATTGTTCGAGTATTTTAAGCCGTTTTTTTATTTCTCTATAATCATTACCTTATTTTTGTTTTTGTTTCTAAATTTCAGATTGAATGTGAATATATGAGAGTGTAGTTCGGTTTGATGATAGGCCACAAAATAAATATTTGAAGTCACTACAATCCCCACAAATTCCGGCAAAATATTGTGGAGAATTTTCCAAAATATTTTCAATTGCATATTGGGCCCATAGTCTTAAGATAACTAGAAAACAGCGCTACGAGCAAGACTTCCTTAAGAATTTTCCCCATTCGAAGCAGTTTACATACCGAAAATGACATTTTACTATTTTTAAAGGTGAATTTTGCACTTTTAGATCTTACGATAAGTAATACCATCACATGTGAATTGTTGTGCCTGTTTAAATATCACTATGATACTTGTTTTTATTTAATATTGTATTTAGGTACATCGAGAATCATTTTGGGGCTACTATATCACCACTAGCTACGAACGTTGCTTCTTGTATAACGTCTTGGTTTTATTGTTCGAGTATTTTTAGCCTTTTTATTATTTCTCTAGATTCATAACCATATTTTTGTTTTTATTTCTAAATATCATATTGAATGTGAATATATGAGAGTGTAGTTTCGTTTTGATGATAATTAATGGCCGCAAAATACATACTTGAAGTCACTACATTCTCCATAATATCGGGCAAAATTTTGTGGAGAATTTCCTGAAATATATTCAATTGCAGATTAGGGCCATATTCTCAAGATAACTAGAAAACGACGCTACGAACAAGACTTCCTTAACGCTTCCCCCGTTCGAAGAAGTTTAGATGCCGAAAATGACATTTTAACTATTTTTAAAGGTGAATTTTGTACTTTTAGATCTTACGATAAGTAATACCTTCACATGTGAATGGTTGTGCCTGTTTAAATACCACTATGATATTTGTTTTTATTTAATATTGTAATTAGGTACATCGAGAATGATTTTGGGGCTACTATATCACCACTAGCTACAAAACGTTGCTGCTTTTATAACGTCTTGGTTTTATTGTTCGAGTATTTTAAGCCGTTTTTTTATTTCTCTTGATTCATAACCTTAATTTTTATTTTGTTTCTAAATTTCATATTGAATGCGAATATATGAGAGTGTAGTTTCATTTTGATGATAATTAATGGCCGCAAAATACATATTTGAAGTCACTACATTCCTCACAAAATGGGGCAAAATTTTGTGGAGAACTTTCCAAATATTTTCAATTGCAGATTAGGCCCATTTTCTCAAGATAACTAGAAAACGGCGCTAAGAACAAGACTTCCTTAAGGCCTTCCCCCGTTCGAAGCAGTTTTGATGCCGAAAATGACATTTTATTATTTTTAAAGGTGAATTTTGCACTTTTAGATCTTACGATAAGTAATACCTTCACATGTGAATTGTTGTGCTTGTTTAAATACTACCACGATACTTGTTTTTATTTAATATTATATTTAGGTACATCGAGAATCATTTTGGGGCTACTATATCACCACTAGCTACAAAAAATTGCTACTTTTATAACGTCTTGATTTTATTGTTCGAGTATTTTAAGCCGTTTTTTTATTTCTCTAGATTCATAACCTTATTTTTGTTTTTGATTTTAAATTTCATATTGAATGTGAATATATGAGAGTGTAGTTTACTTTTGATGATGATTAATGGCCGCAAAATACATATTTGAAGTCACTACATTCCCCACAAAATCGAGCAAAATTTTGTGGAGAATTTTCCAAAATATTTTCAATTGCAGATTAGGCCCATATTCTCAAGATAACTAGAAAATGACGCTACGAGCAAGACTTTCTTAAGATTTTCCCCCGTTCGAAGCAGTTTACATGCCGAAAATGACATTTTACTATTTTTAAAGGTGAATTTTGCACTTTTAGATCTTACGATAAGTAAACCTTCACATGTGAATTGTTGTGCCTGTATAAATACCACTATGATACTTGTTTTTATTTAATATTTTATTTAGGTACATCGAGAATCATTTTGGGGCTACTATATCACCACTAGCTATAAAACGTTGTAGCTTTTATAAAGCCTTGGTTTTATTGTTCGAGTATTTATAGCCGTTTTTTTATTTATCTAGATTCATAACCTTATTTTGTTTTTGTTTATAAATTTTATATTGAATACGAATATATGAGAGTGTAGTTTCATTTTGATGATAATTAATGACCGCAAAACACATATTTGAAGTCACTACATTCCCCACAAAATCGGGTAAAATTTTGTGGAGAACTGTCCGAAATATTTTCACTAGCAGATTAGGCCCATATTCTCAAGATAACTAGAAAACGGCGCTACGAGGGAGACTTCCTTAAGGCTTTCCCCCGTTCGAAGCAGTTTAGATGCTGAAAATAATATTTTACTATTTTTAAAGGTGAATTTTGCACTTTTAGATCTTACGATAAGTAATACCTTCACATGTGAATTGTTGTGCCTGTTTAAATATCACTATGATACTTGTTTTAATTTAATATCGTATTTAGCTACATCGAGAATCATTTTGTGGCTACTATATCACCACTAGCTACAAAAAATTGCTACTTTTATAACGACTTTGTTTTATTGTTCGAGTATTTTTAGCCGTTTTTTATTTCTCTAGAATCATATCCTTATTTTTGTTTTTATTTCTAAATTTCATATTGAATCTGAATATATGAAAGTGTAGTTCGGTTTGATGATAATTAATGGCCGCAAAACACATATTTGAAGTCACTACATTCCCCACAAAATTAGGCAAAATTTTGTGGAGAATTTTCCAAAATATTTTCAATTGCAGATTAGGCCATATTCTTAAGATAACTAAAAAATGGCTCTACGAGCAAGATTTCCTTAAGGCTTTCCCCCGTTCGAAGCAGTTTAGATGCCGAATATTTTACTATTTTTAAAGGTGAATTTTGTATTTTTAGATCTTACGATAAGTAATACCTTCACATGTGAATTGTTGTGCCTGTTTAAATACCCTTATGATACTTGTTTTTATTTAATATTTGGTTTAGGTACATTGAGAATCATTTTAGGGCTACTATATCACCACTAGCTATAAAATGTTGTTGCTTTTATAAAGCCTTGGTTTTATTGTTCGAGTATTTTTAGCTGTTTTTTTATTTCTCTAGATTCATAACCATATTTTTGTTTTTGTTTCTAAATTTCATATTGAATGCGAATATATGAGAGTTTAGTTTCATTTTGATGATAATTAATAGCCGTAAAACACATATTTGAAGTCACTACATTCTCCACAAAATCGGGCAAAATTTTGTGGAGAACTGTTCGAAATATTTTCAATTGCAGATTAGGCCCATATTCTCAAGATAACTCGAAAACGGCGCCACAAGCAAGACTTCCTTAAGGCTTTCCCCTGTTCAAAGCAGTTTACATGCCGAAAATGAGATTTTCCTATTTTTAAAGGTGAATTTTGCACATTTAGATCTTACGATAAGTAATACCTTCACATGTGAATTGTTGTGCCTCTTTAAATACCACTATGGTACTTGTTTTTATTTAATATTGTATTTAGGTACACCGAGAATCATATTTGAGCTACTATATCACCACTAGCTATAAAACATTGTTGTTTTTATAACACCTTGGTTTTATTGTTCGAGTATTTTTAGCCGTTTTTTTAGTTCTCAAGATTCATAACCTTATTTTTATTTTTGTTTCTAAATTTCATATTGAATGCAAATATATGAGAGTGTAGTTTCGTTATAATGTAACTAATGGCCGCAAAACACATATTTGAAGTCACTACATTCACCACAAAATCGGGCAAAATTTGTGGTGAATTTTCCAAAATATTTTCAATTGCAGATTAGGCCCATATTCTCAAGATAACTAGAAAACGGCGCTATGAGTAAGACTTTCTTAAGGTTTTCCCCCGTTCGAAGCAGTTTATATGCCGAAAATGACATTATACTATTTTTAAAGATGAATTTTGCACTTTTAGATCTTACGATAAGTAATATCTTCACATGTCAAGCACTCTGATACTTGTTTTTATTTAATATTGTATTTAGGTACATCGAGAATTATTTTGGGGCTACTATATCACCACTAGCTACAAAATCTTGCTGCTTTTATAACGTCTTGGTTTTATTGCTCGAGTATTTTTAGCCGTTTTTTTATTTCTCTAGATTAATGACCTTATTTTTGTTTTTGTTTCTAAATTTCATATTGAATGTGAATATATGAGTGTGTAGTTTCGTTTTGATGATAATTAATGGACGCAAAATGTGACAACCTGGAAATTTTCGACCAAATTTAAACTTTATCTTTATATTATTCCGACAAGATAAGCAAAGTGTGTTATGTTGAATCTCAAAAAATTTAAACTATGTTCATACATTCATTTAACCTCGACCAAATTCTGACAATTCACGAACCATTATATAAATAGATATGATTTTATATATATATATATATATATATATATATATATATATATATATATATATATATATATATATATATATATATATATATATATATATATATATATTATAACTTGAAAATATTAACAAAGTATTAAACGTATAATACTTTACATGAACGTATTTGGTTCAATATGTTTATCGATAGAATTAGAAGATGATAACAAATGATTAAGTTATCAGATACATTATGATATGTTTACGGGTCTCTGATTAAGAGGTCCACTTTGATTTAGAAAACCTTTCTTTTTTAACGGTATTCGGAATAATTGGTAAGGTGATTACATGTAAGAACAAAAGTGTCAATTAACGGGATCTAGACAAGGGATAGTGGAGATTCCTTTTTGACTTTCAATACAATATTTTCCTCGTGATTTTTATAAGATAACTATTTTTAACTTTCGTATTATTTAATGTGAAAGTAAGGTTATGAAATATGGATAACTTAGAAATTAGATATCGACGTTTTACTTTAAAATGATTTCATACGTTTATCTAACCTTTGAACTTTATCTTAAGCTTCACCAGCAAACGGTAATTTAAAGACTTGAAAACTTGTTATAAGTTTTATACGATCTATTTTTCTAAAACATTTTATGATATAATGATTTTCATTATTTTAAACTCTTAACAAAATGATTCTTAAATATATTTAATTTTGGAAAGCAAAAGTATCATATTTATTTAATTTAGTTTCACATGTACAAAACGTTTTCAGTTTAAAAAGAACTTTATTATCAAAACGTTTTATAAGATAATTTATTTATAAATTTTGAAGAACTTAATTAAAGGCTTTGTATTATAAATTTGTAAATATATTTTTATTGTTTCAAAAAGACAAAAGTATTACTAAATAATAATTTCAAAACAATTTTAAACTATATAAAGAACCTTGAAATATATTTAGAAATTATAATTCAACATGAAATTTTATATATATATATATATATATATATATATATATATATATATATATATATATATATATATATATATATATATTTAATGTAATAAGATTTAATATTAATTTAGTTATAAAATGTTTTATATAAATGATACTAATATATATATATATATATATATATATATATATATATATATATATATATATATAATATTTAATTTATATAATTAATTATATAATATATTATATTTACATGCATAGTAAAATTGTAATTTTTGGTTCCAATGACTCGAACATTAACGCTCGAGAAACCGGAACTGGGACATAAGTCGAGCGTTAATGTTCGAGTCATTGGAACCAAAAATTACAATTTTACTATGCATGTAAATATAATATATTATATAATTAATTATATAAATTAAATATTATATATATATATATATATATATATATATATATATATATATATATATATATATATATATATATATATATATATATATATATATATATATATATATTATAAAACTGGCCGCCCACGTTTTTGTTTAAGTTTGAGTGCTGGACAGTGTAGCGACCCGACAAAATCGTCATTGACGGCGCCGTCTACTTAGATCCCGTTACGTGGTCATAAGTCTTTAAAACAACGTTTGACCAAAAGATATGTCGCATTCATTTCAAATGTAAAGATTGTTCAAAGTTTACAAGAATAGTTCCACCACAAGTTACGTTACAAAGTTATAAGTACAAATGAAACTTATGCGACACAATTTAAAAGTAGCCAAAAGACGCTCCATGTATGCATATATACTCGTCATTCAATGCAAGTATCAAAATAATGAGCGGAAGCATGTATCATGTATCGTTCAAGGACCTGAGAAAAACATAGAAATCTGTCAACGAAAACGTTGGTGAAATCATAGGTTTAAGTAAGTAAGTACAAGTGAACCACAAGATTTGCATCAATGAAATAATAGTAATACATTCCAAAAGTTTGTTTCACGAGCACCCAATTATCAATGCTTAACATTTCTCCCATTGAACCCCATCACTTAGTGCTAGAACATACACTGTTTCTCGAAAATATATTTCATTCGTAAACGGTAGCAAACCATTTGAATGAGGGTTTGTCAAACCCATATGGATCCATACAACATAAGTTCTCGCTTACACCCGGCAAGTGTAACTAATGATAATCGAATTGAGGATTTTGTTCTAAACTCGTATGTAGAATGTTTGTTTTCCTGTACTTGTGTTCACTTAGTAAAGAAATGTTTATGTTTTCTCATCCCAAATGTAAGTTCAAAAAGAGTAAAAGTGGGACTATGATCTCACCTTGAGTGCACGAGTAGTAAAGTACTTCAACAAGTAAACGTGTGCAAAGAACAATGCTAGTCTTGACCTAAACAATAGGTTGTATCAATAACGGTAAACACGATAGGTCAAAGATGTTCAATTAGTCCTATGGCTCGTTAAGACTCGATCATAATAGCATGTGAATCAAATTGTCATGTTTCATGCAAGGTACAAGTATAAAAACATGTTAGAACGATTGCACAATTATTTGGTTAAGTTTGATTAAAACTCAACTTGGTCGGGTCAAAGTCAACAGAAAAGTCAACAGGGTCGGGTTGGGTATCCGACAATTTTTTTAAGTTATATAATCATATATGAGCATGTTGGCCAAGTTTTATGTTAATCGGAGGTCCGTAGCATAGCAAACATTTTTATGTCAAATGACCAAAGCAAACAGCCAGTTTTAGTGTATCAGGACGGTGTCCCAAAATCAGGACGGTGTCCCAGTATGAAGAGTGGGACGGCGTCCCAAAATCAGGACAGCGTCCCAATATGAAGAGTGGGACGGCGTCCCAAAATCAGGACGGCGTCCCAATTGGCATCCAGGGTCTGTTTGCTGAATTCCACAAATGGACGAACCAAAACACAAACAATCACATTTTATGATCCGCAAACAATTAGAACATGTATTTTATATCATCGGAAAGCTATTTCGACAAGGAATACAACTAACCACATATCATTAATCAAAATCATCATTTAAGACAACAGAAACCACGTTGAATGGTCGTTAAGCGTTCAAAATCAAAGTTTAGGTTCATCAAATGCATTTCAAGTTCCGGGAATCCAATTTATACATATGATATGCCGTTTTGAAGGTAATCAAACATGTAATACAACTAAACACTTATTAATAACATTAAAAAGCATTCAACGCATCAAAAGTTCGTTTTAAAGCTATCAAACCCTAACCAAAAGTTCACAAAATCAATAATCGCGTTTATGAAGTTTCTTTAATCAATCTATACATCAAAATGAAGCTAATGATACTAGTAACACTTTTAAAACATGCACATTAACAATATAATAACATTTGATCATCCAAAATCAAGGATTTAGCAAGTAATTTTCATAATGAACTAGTTACACCAAAAACAACAAATCGAGCATACAAATTACATACACGACATCACAATGAGCCATAGACACTAATTAACATACTTTTAAGTCAAGAACACAAATTTAAAGAAAACTAGTGTTTTAAAAATGTTACCCAAACGAGATGAAGTTGGTACCAAAATGAAGAGGATGAAGAGAGGATCACGAATATGTAATTTATTTTGTTGTAAGCCTCCTAGATCGAATTTAGATGATGATTGAATGAATTTGGAAATTGGGTGTGTTCTTGCTAGAGAGAAAGAGAGAGAGAGGGAGATGGTTGAATGGTGGTGATTGGGGTGGACTAGGTGACCTAGTCAACTAGTTTGCCCCGTGTCAATTTTAGTCCCTCGAGTTTGTAGTCGGGTGCGGAAAATACCTAAACGGAATATTTTAAAACGCGTATTAACGGGAGATGTTATAAACATATAACGGAGTTTAAATTAGTATAACGGAAAAGTAAATGGAAAAAGGCGGGATGTTACAGACAGGCTGTCCATGCGATCGCATGGAGTTTGGCCTGCACAGCCATGCGATCGCATGGCTAAGGGAGACAGACCACCTTATAAAGCTCGATCGAACTGGTTCATTTCATTCATAATTCGTTCATCTCTCAATCTCAATGTATATATATTATTATTATTATTATTATTATCATTTTTTATTAATATTAAGATTAATATTATTATTAATCTTATTATTACTATTATACCTAAAATACTACGATGAGGTTCTGCCCAAGTATTTTCAAAACTGGTTTTTGAGTGAGTCAAAGCTAATGAAATTATGGGTTATAGCTATGGAGGTTATGGGTACGATTCGGGGGTTTTGTTCGTAAGTCAAACTAGTGTTTATCATCTCCGTTGCGTCTACGTACTTTTCTGCAATATTGAATCTCAATATTGATACGTGAGCATTCATACCTTATCTTTTATATATTAATAGTGCATCCCTGACTAGTGCTCGAGTATATATGATTATGCATGCTTGTATATTTAATTTCGTAGTTATATAATATATGTTGAATCACAAATTTAATACGTATATTATTGATATAAGGTATATGATATGCATGTCGTTGAAAAGCTGTCGAAAAATTATCAACTTTTCATTTAGAAGTCGTGTGATTTCGATGAACGAATTTAAAGATATAGCCAACTAAATTATCATTAATCTTAGTATTATTATTAAAAATGATTATTATTACTACATCGTCGTTATATCGTCGTTATTATTATCTGATTATTATTATTATTATTATTATTATTATTATTATTATTATTATTATTATTATTATTATTATTATTATTATTATTATTATTATTTTTCTCAATATAGGTATTATCATTAAAATTGTTATTGTTATTATTATTACTATAGTTATTATTAAAAATTAGCATTTTTTATAAAAACTATTATTTTTATCATTATTATTATTAAAAGTATCATTAATAGTAAAATTATCACGTTTGTTAAAATTATCAATTCTAATATCATTTTTATTATCATTATCATATTAGGGTTATTATTAAAAATTATCATTGTTGATAGGATTATTTTTATAAAATATTATTATTACTATTCTTATTATAATAATTATATATATAGTAAATATTATTAAGATAAAACATATTATTGAAAATTATTATTATCATTATTATTAATGTATCGTTAATATTAAAATTATCATTTTGAATAGAATTATTATTATTATTACAATTAATATTAAAAAGTGTCGTTATTATTATCATGATTAGAATTATCATTTTATAATAATCATCTTTAGTAAATAAATATTGTTATTATTATTATTAGTAGAACAATAATAAGTATTATGATTACAAAATATAACTTGTACTCATTATTGTTATTATCAATATTATTTTATCAAATAAATATATAATACAAAGATATTTTTACCACACGTAATATAATTACATCAATAATACCTACCACTATAGTTTTACGATATTAAGTGAACTTTATAAATTTTATTACTTAAGATATATAAAAGTATATTTTTATCATATATAAACTTTAAAATAAATTTTTATTAATAAATGACTTTTATTATTTACTTTAATAAAATCTAATAAATATATTTAAATATACATAAAACAACTATATTTAAGTTACATAATAAACATGTATAAATTTTGGAAATCATTTTGGGTCAAATTGACTTTTGTTAACTTTTGCCTGATAATCTCGAGCATTAGGATTGTGATACACTATGACCTGACCTAAATTGTTAGACAGATATTGACCAATATATGAATATATATACTTAATATAGGTTCGTGAATCCGAGGCCAACCTTGCATTTGTTCAATGTCGTCATATGTATTTTTACTACAAAATACAGTATCGTGAGTTTCATTTGCTCCCTTTTTAAATGCTTTTGTAATATATATTTCTGGGACTAAGAATACATGCACTGCTTTTATAAATGTTTTACGAAATAGACACAAGTAATCGAAACTACATTCTATGGTTGAATTATCGAAATCGAATATCGCCCCTTTTAGCTTGGTAGCCTAAGAATTAGGGAAATGGCACATAATTGACAAGAATCCTAAAAATAGATCTATGGACCTTGACAAGTCCCATTCGGGTTACGAATGTTTTAGTACTTCGACGATATATACTGATTGCGATGGCCGGTATATAGCATGCAGTTTGCGAAATGCCTGTATGTGTGGGATATTCTATATGCATCATGTCAGTTCGGTTATCAAGCGTTCACGATATGAATGATTTTTAATTCGCGGGTTACGCGTATTATTTTTGTACTCGAGTTACGTGTACAATTAAATATCTGGAAATCTTGTGGTCTATTAAAATGATGAAAATGAATGATTATGATAAACTAATGAACTCACCAACCTTTTAGTTGACACTTGAAAGCATGTTTATTCTCAGGTATTAAAGAAATCTTCCGCTGTGTATTCGCTCATTTTAAAGATATTACTTGGAGTCATTCATGGCATATTTCAAAAGACGTTGCATTCAAGTCGTTGAGTTCAATAAAGATTATTATTATGTAAATGACAAATTAGGTCATTCATAGTTTGGATATTATGAAATGGTATGCATGCCTGTCAACTTTCGATGAAATGAAAGTTTGTCTTTTAAAACGAATGCAATATTTGTAAAATGTATCATATAGAGGTCAAATACCTCGCAATGTAACCATGTGTTATTGTATTCGTCCTTATGGATTAGGACGGGTTGCTTCATGTGGTATCAGAGCAGTGGTCTTAGTGAACCAGGTCTTGCATTGGTGTGTCTAACTGATAGTTATTAAGATGCATTAGTGAGTCTGGACTTCGACCGTGTCTGCATATCAAAAGTTTTGCTTATCATTTTTGTCGAAAATTAACTGCTTATCATCTTAAGTCTAGACGCATCTTACTGCATTTATTGCATAGATAGTGTATAGACAAATTCATATCTTTACATATCTATTACAGTAAACTCTGTCCGACGTCTTTCGAAAATTTCTCCGTAACTTATGGGATCTTGGTATTATATATACATATGTACAATATGTATTGAAGAATACCAAACTAAATCCTATAATCTATTACATATCAAAATTCATTTCCCTGATCATACAAGATGGATCCCTCGACTAGTTCAAGTTCATCGGATTCTGATATGGAGTTTCATTCGAGCTCCGAAAGCAGTGTGACCGGAATGGATCAACCAATTAGTAATCATCTATTCTAGATAAATTGGGGATGGGTTCGTAGCCTACTCAATCATTGGAGACAAGAAGAAGGCGATCCCTTCCATCCACCACATTGCCCTCTTAGCGAAGAACCTGAAGCACTTACCGGCGAACCTGTCCAAGACACCATTTTCTCTCTCATATTCAGAGTGTCTTATCACGACGTCATATTATCTCAAATTCTAGATCTTATTCATCCGCTAGTCCGAACCACCGATCATCCCGGAGTAATAGAAGAAGTCAACGAGCTTCACGCTCGGGTACTGACTTTGGAGAATATGGTGCAAAGGTTACAAACACCAGCAGTGGCACCGGCATCAACAGTACCACCATCATCAACACCAACAGAATCATTACCACCACTAACAACATCCGCATTCCACACCTCAACATCACAATCTGTACCTCGAGCATACGCACCGTAAATACCCAGGAATACCAATAACAACAAACGATGAAGTATTGATTCATAACTTCATCGAGGAAATATTCTGCAGAGAATATATAGTTTCTAAATGTTTTAGAGATTATTTATTCTAGTTCTAATTGTAAACAAGATGAGTGAGCGAAATGATGAAATGAAACCCTGACTGGAATGGTGCACGATTTACAAGCTAGACTTACTTTACCAGCAGCATCAACAGTACCGTCAGCATTACCCGCACCATCAGTGTCGTTAGCATCATCAGCATCAGCAGCACCTACAACATCACAAGTTCAATCAGATCCATAATCACCGCAAACATCATCACTAATCAACAATGAGTATATTGTATTAACGAATTACGAAGTATTAACCTACTTTCACTGAAGAATTTATATGTATATCTTACATATATAAAGTTTTGAAACCACAATAAATCTTTTCGTACTAAGCTATTACGCGTGAATATTAAAGAGTAGATACTTGGATAATTCATGTTACTAATATGCTATGATGTACATCCTTCGTTAAAAACTTAACCATCGTTAACTACAATCTCTGTTTCAACTCAATGAATCCCAATTCATAATAAACCAAGTGTATAAATCAATTACAAGTTTGATGTTACACTTTCATCTTCGATGTACTCGAAATTTTCTAGACAACATCATTCGTACCTTGCGAAGTTCACAAGAATTCCACGAACACCAACATCATTCACCGAGTAAATATCAATAAAAATGAATAATGAAGTATTGATTCATAATTTCATTTACGTTGAAGTGATAATCAACAAAGATTATGAAATTTCTAAAGTTTTAGAGATTATTCATTTCTAGTTCCAGCTGAAAATCAAATGAGCTTAATATGATATTAACTCATTAAATCTGTATTACATTTGAAGAAAATATACATATTAATATTTTCATAAAAATTGTAATAAAATTCTCTCGTACAAATGATTACTTGTGAAACTTTTAACGGGTAGGTAATACTCTAGAGATATATAAATTCACAATTAATATGTTACATTCTTAGATTCTGATTCAGCAAATCATCCACTATACTCCCTACTTTCAAAACTATATATATTCTTTTATAGAAATCAAAACAACCATACTCATTCAAATCCAATTACATATTCTGATTTTGAAATCTCAGAATTGAATTCGAGATATAACTGGTATCATCACTCTTAGATTCATACATTTTTCAAAACTATACTTTGACTTCAAAACTATGCTAGAACATCATTTCTATTCATAGAACCCAGAAAAATATTTGTATCAATCAAAATTCTAGAACATCATATGTATATTAACGATTACAATCTGTGTTCAAACCCTTCGAAATTCCCGAAGATACTTCAAATAATGAACAATCTAGATGATGATCCAACCACATATTTGTGATGACCCGGATTTTTCCGACTACTTGATTATACTATTTACATGATTTAATAATTTTGACTTGATAAGCAATGAATTTTAATAAGTCTTGAACCTCTGGAAAGAATTTTACATAAGCAGTTGACCACCCTTTTATTCTTACGATTCACGAACGTCATAACTTGTATTAATTATATATATGTGTGTGTGTATATATATATATATATATATATATATGATAATTAAATATCTCATTAAGTATATTAACAAAATATTATATATATATATATTTTCATACTACTAATTTAAAGAGTTTTTGAACAATATATATGTTATTATTTAAACGACGTAATTAACTTATGTTAAAATGTATTTACATATAAAGTATTACGAGTGTAAATACATCCTTACAAGTATTAAATACACTTTATAATATACCAATACATATAAAGGATAGCTATACTCGTATTTTAGTTCAATTTCCTCAAGAATTGTACTCGCATTCATATGGTATTTTTACCCGTATTATACACAGCTTCTAGAAGTATTTATTATTGGTATATACCAATAGAAATCTGCAATTATTTGTGTAATATGTCATTCATGACCTAATCAATTTAATATGTCATCCATGACTTAATATATTTTAACTTATCTTAGATATTTTCACTAAAAACCAAATTTTCAAGCCTATAAATAAGCACCATTTCTTACTCATTTTTACACATTCATTTTCCAAATTTTACTTCCAATTTTCACACACACTTGCAAGAACTCTCTCAAGTTTTGTTCTACTACTTCTTTTCAGCAACTTTACATTCTAAACTTGAGGTAAAAACTCTACTTCAACTCTTGTTCAATTCATATGTCTATAGCTATCTATATAAGAGTTTATAAACTAGAACATAGTTTAGTTAATTCTAAACTTGTTCGCAAACAAAGTTAATCCTTCTAACTTGACTTTTAAAAATAACTTAACACATGTTTTATATCTATATGATATACTAACTTAATGAGTTAAAACTTGGAAACACGAAGAACACCGTAAAACCGGACATATGCCGTCGTAGTAAAACCGGGGGCTGTTTTGGGTTTGGTAATTAAAAACTATCATAATATTTGATTTAAAAGTTGTTCTTTTGAGAAAATGATATTTCATATGAACATGATACTATATCCAAAAATCATGGTTAAACTCAAAATTGAAGTATGTTTTTCAAAATGGTCATCAAGATGCCGTTCTTTCGACGGAAATGACTACCTCTTTCAAATATGGATTATAACTTGTAACTCTGACTATAAACCATCACTTTTTCAGTTTAGTTTCACAAATTACAGTTCGTTATGAAACCATAGCAATTTGATTCACTCAAAAAGAATTTATAACGAAGAAATTATGGGCAAAACAATATTGGTTAAAAATGGATAATTTGATTACGGGATTAATTCATTAAAATCTATACTAACCATATCCTAGCTAACTTTTCTTATATTATACATGTATTCTAACATGTCATGGTTACACAATACATCAGATAAATGAAAAGACACCACATACACAATGCGTGTAACTACAATAGCGGTATTGTGGGTCATGATTGAGTCTTATACAACACGTGTATACTATGTACTACTAATTATGGACTACTAACTGTGGACTACTAACTGTGGACTACTAATTGTGGACTACTAACGTTGGACTGCTAACTTGACAACTTAAACAATCACACGTGATTGAAAATATAAACTTAAATAATAACACGTAAATTGAAAATATGAACTTAAACAATCACATGTGATTGAAGATATGATATGAATAATAGTTGTATTACATTTTCGTGATTGAAGATATGTATATATATATATATATATATATATATATATATATATATATATATATATATATATATATATTTGTTACAGGTTCGTGAATCTAAGGACGACGGCCATATTTTTAATAAGTTGAAAACTTATTATTAATATACTTTTACTACCGTGAGTATATAGTCCCATTTTTAAACTCTAAAAATATTTTGGGATGAGAATACATGCATTTTATGTTTTACGCCATGGACACAAGTACTTAAAATATATTCTACGTTGTGTTGTACCACCTTGCATATCTTCCCTAATAGCTTGGTAACTAATATTTACATGTTGTAAGAACATGTAAGCGCGAATCTTATTGATAGATCTATCGGGTTTGACAACCCCAACCGGGCTAGTCGCTCTAGTATCGTAAACGGTTGCATAGTACTTCGTTTTTACTACACTTGGTACAGTGTAGGGAGATTTTATAATAAAGGGAATATGCTACATTTATGGTTAAGTATGGTTAATGAAGCGCTCAACAACTTATAGAATATCTCTATTGAAATATTTATAACTATGAAATTTTGTGGTCTATATTTATATCGATGCTAGCTTTAAACCAATATATCTCACCAAGCTTTGTGTTGACTATTTAAGCATGTTTATTCTCAGGTCCTTAAGAAAGTCTTTCACTGTTGCATTATCTGAGCAAGCTGTGCATGGAGTCTCTTGCTTTTGTTTAAATGAAGTGTTGCATTCAATAAAACCTTTGTCGTGTATTATATTCGACTGTTATGTCACGAGTGTAGTATTTGGAAACCAATGTATCATGAGGATTATTTCTTAAATAATTGCCCACTTGTTTAAAACATGCATTATGTATAATAACGGTGTTCTTTTTATGAAACGAATGCAATATTTTTTTTAAAACGTATCATATAGAGGTCAAATACCTTGCTATGGGACCAATGAATAACGTACCACGTTTATAGTAATATGGATGAGTCGTTTCAGTTGGCATCAGAGCAGAGGTCTTAGCGAACCAGAAACTGCATTAGTGTGTCTGACCGGTATTTGTTAGGATGCATTAGTGAGTCTGGACTTTGACCGAACTTGTTTTTGAAAACCAATACTTATCATTTTTGGTCGGAAATTAAATATTATAACATGTAAATATTATGTGGTATATTACTAATGTGGTAGTTAATGTGTGATAGATGTCTACTTCTAGCACCAATCTCATTATCACATTCAGCGACTCCGAAGTTGAATCTCCAGCGAAAGTACTAATCATCGACTTATCTGATAACGACGATGACACAAAGGAAGGTGTATGTAGTGACCCGAACTTTTCCATGATTATATATTAATTGAAAACTATATTTGCATGATTAAATGTTTCCAACATGTTAAGCAATTAAACTTGTTAAGACTTGATTATTTGAAATGAGTTTCATGTAGACAATTGACCACCCAAGTTGACCGGCGATTCACGAACGTTAAAACTTGTAAAAATGACATGACGATATATATATATAGATATACATATAGTTAACACGAGATTATGATAAGTAAGTATCTCCATAAGTATATTAACAATGAGTTATATACATAAAAATGAGACTACTAAGTTAAGAAACTCTAAACGATATATATAACGATTATCGTTATTACAACATCTTACTAAATACATATGTATCATATTAAGATATTGTTACACTATATTTAACATGATAAAATGATAATTATATATATCATTAAGTATGTTAACAATGAACTACATATGTAAAACAAGACTACTAACTTAAGAATTTTGAAACGAGGCATATATGTAACGATTATCGTTGTAACGACATTTTAATGTATATATATCATATTAAGATATATTCATACATCATAATATCTTGATAATGTAATAATTTAACATCTCATTAGATTTAATAAACAATGGGTTAACAACATTAAATGAGATCGTTAACTTAAAGGTTTCAAAACAACACTTACATGTAACGACTAACGATGACTTAACAACTCAGTTAAAATGTATATACATGTAGTATATTTAGATGTATTAGTACACTTTTGAAAGACTTCAAGACACATATCAAAGTATTTCTACTTAACAAAAATGCTTACAATTGCATTCTCATTCATTTTCATCAACAATTCTACTCGTATGCAACCGTATTCGTACTCGTACAATACCCAGCTCCTAGACGTATATACTATTGGTATATACACATAATAATTCAGCTCTAAGCAGCCCTAGATAGTTAATGAACATGTAGAACCAACAATTAGACAACTATCATGACTTATGAGCAAGGAAACAAAAACAAGAACTCCTTTTAACCCCATTCACCTTCACCACTCACCACCTACTCCATTTCACTTCCAATTTTCTTCCCAATTCTCTATCAAAACACACACACTCTTCCATTAACGTCTAAGTTACTATTTTTCCAGCAAAAATCATCAAATACAAGCTTTGGTTATTACCTATAATCATCATAAAAACAATTACTCAAGAACACATCAAGAACACTTCCAAGTTTACAAGTTTACTTCCAAGTTTCCTAATCCATTCCAAGCAATCATCTAAGATCAAGAAACCTTATTATTTACAGTAGGTTACCTTTCTAAATAAAGGTAATGTTCATATTCAAGCTTTGATTCAATTTCTATAACTATAACTATCTTAATTCGAGTAATAATCTTACTTGAACTTGTTTTTGTGTCATAATTCTATTTCAAGAACTTCTAAGCCATCAAAGATCCTTTGAAGCTCAAGTTATTTTTTCATCATTTCCAGTAGGTTTACCTACTAAACTTGAGGTAGTAATGATGTTCATAACATCATTCGATTCATATATATATATATATATATATATATATATATATATATATATATATATATATATATATATATATATATATATATATATATATATATATATATATATACCTACCTTATTCGAAGGTTTAAACTTGTAATCACTAGAACATAGTTTAGTTAATTCTAAACTTGTTCGCAAACAAAAGTTAATCCATTTAACTTGACTTTTAAAATCAACTAAACACATGTTTTATATCTATATGATATGCTAACTTAATGATTTAAAACCTGAAAACACGAAAAACACCGTAAAACCGGATATACGCTGTCGTAGTAACACCGCGGGATGTTTTGGGTTAATTAATTAAAAACTATGATAAACTTTGATTTAAAAGTTGTTCTGCTGGAAAAATGATTTTTCTTATGAACATGAAACTATATCCAAAAATCATGGTTAAACTCAAAGTGGAAGTATGCTTTCCAAAATAGTCATCTAGACGTCGTTCTTTCGACTTAAATGACTACCTTTATAAAAATGACTTGTAACCTGTATTTATGACTATAAACTTATACTTTTTCTGTTTAGATTCATAAACTTAAGTTCAATATGAAACCATAGCAACTTGAATCACTCAAAACGGATTTAAAACGAAGAAGTTATGGGTAAAACAAGATTAGATATTTTTGCTTGTTGTAACTACGTGAAAATTGGTAACAAATCTATATTAATCATATCCTAGCTAACTCATATTGTATTATACATGTATTCTAATATATTATGTAATCTTGGGATACCATAGACACGTATGCAAATGTTTTGACATATCATATCGAACTATGTATATATATTATTTGGAACAACCATAGACACTCTATATGCAGTAATGTTGGAGTTAGCTATACAGGGTTGAGGTTGATTCTATAAATATATATACTTTGAGTTGTGATCTAGCCTGAGATGTGTATACATTGGGCCGTGGATTGATTCAAGATAATATATATCAATTTATTTCTGTACATCTAACTGTGGACAACTAGTTGTAGGTTACTAACGAGGACAGCTGACTTAATAAACTTAAAACAGTAAAACGTATTAAAAATGTTGTAAATATATTTTGAACATAATTTTATATATATGTACATATTTGTTATAGGTTCGTGAATCGACCAGTGGCCAAGTCTTACTTCCCGACGAAGTAAAAATCTGTGAAAGTAAGTTATAGTCCCACTTTTAAACTCTAATATTTTGAGATGAGAATACATGCAGTTATATAAATGTTTTACGAAATAGACACAAGTAAATGAAACTACATTATATGGGTGAATGATCGAAGCCAAATATACCCCTTTTTGCTTGGTAACCTAAGAATTAGTCCAAATATACCCCTTTTTGCTTGGTAACCTAAGAATTAGTAAACCGATCTACTAATTGACGCGAATCCTAAAGATAGATCTATTGGGCCTAACGAACCCCATCCATGGTTGCGGATGCTTTAGTACTTCGATGTTGTTTTATCATGTCCGATGGATTTCCTGGAATGATAGGGGATATTCTTATATGCATCTTGGTAATGTCGGTTACCAGGTGTTAACCATATGAATGATTTTTATCTCTATATATGGGATGTATATTGAAATATGAAATCGTGTGGTCTATTATTACAATTTGATAAATATATAGGTTAGACCTATAACTCACCAACATTTTTGTTGACGTTTAAAGCATGTTTATTCTCAGGTGATTATTAAGAGCTTCTGATATTGCATGCTAATATATGGACAAGATTTGGTGTCAGCATGCTTGTATAATATTGTTTAAAACTGCATTCGAGATTTATTTTGTTGTAACATATTAATATTGTAAACCAATATGTATTGGTAGTGTGTAAGTGTGATATTTTTAGATTATCATTTCTGGATAATCTAGGTGGTGTCTTTTTAACCTTGTCGATAAAATAAAGGCTATGGTTTGTTTTAAAAACGAATGCAGTCTTTGAAAAACGTCTCATATAGAGGTCAAAACCTCGCAACGAAATCAATTAATATAGAACGTTTATAATCGATATGAACGGGACATTTTAGTTGGAATCCGAGCGTTGGTCTTAGAGAACCAGAATTTTTGCATTAGTGTGTTTTACCGAGTTTGTTAGGATGCATTAGTGAGTCTAGACTTCGACCGTGTTTTTCTTCACAAATGATTGCTTAACATTTTTTGTTGGAAACTATATATTATTAACATGTAAATATATTAATCTCTTAACGTGTTTGATATGGTGTGATAGATGTCTACCTCTAGTACAAATCCCATTGACTCACCTAATAATAATGAAGAGTCGAATATACTTTGGGAAGATTCACAAATTCCCGAAGAGGAACCGGAAGAGGAGGAACCGGAAGAGGAGGAACCGGAAGAAGAGGAACCAGAAGAGGAGGAACTGGAAGAGGAGGAACCGGAAGAAGAAGAGGTTCCGGAGGAAGAAATATTGATACCTACAGTAAATCGATTAAATAAAAGAAAATCCTCAACCAACGGACCAAAGTTAAAAATGGTCAATGGTGTTTCCGCCGAGGAAGCAATATATTGGGAAGATTACTAATTTTCCGATGAATCGGATCCCGATGAGGATTCCGATGATGTTATAGAAATTACCTCGACCCAATTTAATAAAGCAAAAGAAAATAATAAGGGAAAAGGTATAAAAATAGAGAAACCTGATTCCAACCCCGATGAGCTTTATATGTATCGGCAACCTTCGTATTTCCTAAATTGTAACAATGACCCGGGAATCTCTAAACCACCAGGTTTTTCTAAACCATTGTGGAAAACGACGGCTCGTATTAGAGGAACACCATATATCCCTAGAAAATTAGGAAAACGAACCATGTCCGAAGAAGAAGAAACCAGTGATTCAGATTAGGGAGTTGTAATCATGTTGTGTATTATATGTATTATAGTGTGCTTGTACTTTTATGTTCTATGTAAAAATTGCTTGTATTGTTTGTTAATTATCTTTTATGAATCTAATCCTTGTCTATTTTATAGTATAAAAAATGGACGTTAAGGGTAGGCAACCGAATATTTTAGAAGACCTACCAGAGGATATGATTGAGGAAATCTTGTCTAGAGTCGGTCAGAATTCATCAGCATAATTAGTTATGGTGAAATTAACTTGTCAAACATTTGAAAGACTTTCCAGAAATGCCTTAGTTTATAAAATGCTTTCCTTTGATAGGTGGGGTATATCGCATTGGGGAGACCGTAAATTACGCCGTGTTTTCTTTAAAGCGTTAAATGCGAGGAACCCAAATGCAATTTTACGCTACGGGTTAAGAACCTATTTTGACTCAACATATCCCAACATAGGATTTCATGAGTTAGAAAGAGCTTCTAACATGCAACATAAAGAAGCATGTTATACTTACGGGTTAGTGATGTTCGCTTCTCACCAAAGTGAGAAAAAGAACATCGAATTATAACTATTAAATGAAACATTCCCACAGGTGACGGATTCAGTAGTTAGGGTGAGAAACAAGGTTTTTAAATTATTACGGGGCTGTTGGACATTACGAAACCCTCGTCCTTTTAACGACATTACAACATGCTGCCTAGCTAATGGTCATAACGGTTATTTTCCACAAGACCAAGGATGAGAAGTCGTCTTAGTAAAACTAGAATGCATGACTTGTTTCTGGACTTATGAATTACGTGTCTTTATTTCTTTTGCTGAACAACTTGCGTATTAACTAGAATTGCCTTTATAGCTGGCGAGTAGCAAAGTTATTATGTGCTATATTTCATCCTATATGTATAATAGCGGTATTGTAAGTTTGTAAAATATTGTATAAAATTTGAACGCAAAATTTTATTATAATCAGTTTTTTCATATAGAATTGTAGTAGTTGAATTGTATATTAGCTACTAAGTATGAACTTAACGGGTAGATACTACCCGAATTAAAAACTATAAAACGCTAATATAAAGAAAAAGCTTTTATAAATAAGTTCATACTATGCTACAAAATACTATTGACTACTCTTAAAATTCTATATGATTAACTTAATTCTTTTGGGCTATTTTTGAAGGAAATGGCACCGGCGACTCGTCAGAATTTGAACATGAGCGAGGAAGACTTTCGTGTTGTCCTTGCTGTAAACATAGCCGCAGTACATGTAGTGACCCGAACTTTTCCATGTTTATATATATTAATTGAGATTGATATTTACATGATTAAATGTTTCCAACATGTTAAGCAATCAAACTTGTTAAGACTTGATTAATTGAAATATGTTTCATATAGACAATTGACCACCCAAGTTGACCGGCGATTCACGAACGTTAAAACTTGTAAAAATGACATGACGATATATATATATGGATATACATATGGTTAACATGAGATTATGATAAGTAAGTATCTCCATAAGTATATTAACAATAAGTTATATACATATAAACAAGACTACTAACTTAAGGATTTTGAAACGAGACATATATGTAACGATTATCGTTGTAACGACATTTAAATGTATATATATCATATTAAGATATATTAATATATCATAATATCATGATAATATAATAATTTAACATCTCATTAGATATAATAAACAATGGGTTAACAACATTAATTGAGATCGTTAACTTAAAGGTTTCAAAACAACACTTACATGTAACGACTAACGATGACTTAACGACTCAGTTAAAATGTATATACATGTAGTGTATTTAGATGTATTAAAATACTTTTGGAAGACTTCAAGACATATATCAAAACACTCATACTTAACGAAAATGGTTACAGTTACTTTTTCATTCTTTTCTTTCATCAAGAATTCTAGTCGTATTCTTACCCGTATTATACACAGCTTCAAAACGTACTTACTATGAGTATATACCAATAGGAACTAGCATGAGATTCCACTCTTGATTATGTCATGTATGACTAATCAATTTTAACTTCTACCATGAGCTAGTCAACTAACTAGAACTCCTTTTAACCCCACTCACCACTCACCAATTACCACTCATCATTCACTCCATTTCACTTCCAATTCTCTTTCTAATTCTCTCTCAACACACACACACACACACACACACACACACTATTATGAACGTATTTTTCCAGTAGTTAATCATCATCTTCATCAAAAATCACTTCAATAATCAAGCTATAATCATCATAGGAAGAACACTTCAAGAACACTTCAAAAATCCCTTCAAGTTTACTAATTTACTTCCAAGCTTTCTAATCCATTCCAAGTAATCATCTAAGATCAAGAAACCTTTGTTATATACAGTAGGTTATCTTTCTTATTCAAGGTAATATTCATATTCAAACTTTGATTCAATTTCTATAACTATAAACTATCTTAATTCGAGTAAAAATCTTACTTTAACTTGTTTTTTGTGTCATGATCCTACTTCAAGAACTTTCAAGCCATCCAAGATCCTTTGAAGCTAGATCATTTCTTGTCACTTCCAGTAGATTTACCTACTAAACTTGAGGTAGTAATGATGTTCATAACATCATTCAATTCATATATATAAAACTATCTTATTAAAAGGTTTAAACTCGTAATCACTAGAACATAGTTTAGTTAATTCTAAACTTGTTCGCAAACAAAAGTTAATCCTTCTAACTTGACTTTTAAAATTAACTACACACCTGTTCTATATCTATATGATATGCTAACTTAATGATTTAAAACCTGGAAACACGAAAAACACCGTAAAACCGGATTTACGCCGTCGTAGTAACACCGCGGGCTGTTTTGGGTTAGTTAATTAAAAACTATGATAAACTTTGATTTAAAAGTTGTTATTCTGAGAAAATGATTTTTATTATGAACATGAAACTATATCCAAAAATTATGGTTAAACTCAAAGTGGAAGTATGTTTTCTAAAATGGTCATCTAGACGTCGTTCTTTCGACTGAAATGACTACCTTTACAAAAACGACTTGTAACTTATTTTTCCGACTATAAACCTATACTTTTCTGTTTAGATTCATAAAATAGAGTTCAATATGAAACCATAGCAATTTGATTCACTCAAAACGGATTTAAAATGAAGAAGTTATGGGTAAAACAAGATTGGATAATTTTTCTCATTTTAGCTACGTGAAAATTGGTAACAAATCTATTCCAACCATAACTTAATCAACTTGTATTGTATATTATGTAATCTTGAGATACCATAGACACGTATACAATATTTCGACCTATCATGTCGACACATCAATATATATTTCGGAACAACCATAGACACTCTATATGTGAATGTTGGAGTTAGCTATACATGGTTGAGGTTGATTCCAAAATATATATAGTTTGAGTTGTGATCAATACTGAGATACGTATACACTGGGTCGTGGATTGATTCAAGATAATATTTATCGATTTATTTCTGTACATCTAACTATGGACAACTAGTTGTAGGTTACTAACGAGGACAGGTGACTTAATAAACTTAAAACATCAAAATATATTAAAAGTGTTGTAAATATATTTTAAACATACTTTGATATATATGTATATATTGTTATACGTTCGTGAATCAACCAGTGGCCAAGTCTTACTTCCCGACGAAGTAAAAATCTGTGAAAGTGAGTTATAGTCCCACTTTTAAAATCTAATATTTTTGGGATGAGAATACATGCAGGTTTTATAAATGATTTACAAAATAGACACAAGTACGTGAAACTACATTCTATGGTTGAATTATCGAAATCGAATATGCCCCTTTTTATTAAGCCTGGTAATCTAAGAATTAGGGAACAGACACCCTAATTGACGCGAATCCTAAAGATAGATCTATTGGGCCTAACAAACCCCATCCAAAGTACCGGATGCTTTAGTACTTCGAAATTTATATCATATCCGAAGGGTGCCCCGGAATGATGGGGATATTCTTATATATATGCATCTTGTTAATGAAGGTATTTCATATGCCCGAGAGACATATCAAATTAATGTGGCTAACATGTTATGATCCAAGTCGGGTCATACCCAATAACAAGCTTACCGACACCTTATTCATATTTGATCTTAACGATTGGATCGTGGATTAAAATACGCGACACTTGGGTTTTAAGAAAAATGGTTTTCTAAAATAATATAACTTGATGTAGATATAAATTATGGAATAATTTATATAATGTGGATTTAATTATTTATAGGTTAAATAATTAATTTTGTTATGTTACATTTTATAAAATTGGTTTTATAAAATAAAAATGTGCATAACAAATAATGGAAGTTTATAAAATGTAGTTTTATAAAAATTAAGTTTATAAAACTAATTTTATTTAAATTCATTAATGGCATTAGTAGTGGGTTCTTGCATGGCTTTTGATTGGCTAAAGATGCAAGACCCATGTGCTTATCTTGGAGGCACAAAAACACCAATACACACACATGCAAATACATCAAAACAAGCAAAAAAATTCTGCATTTTTCTCCTCCTTGCTGCTGGCCGAAATTTTCTTGGAGAAAAAGGGTGTTCAAATTTTTTTTGCAAGCTAATCTCAAGTGTAATTAAATCCTAACTAAAGGCTAGGGTGTTGGTGATAAGTTTGGGGTATTATCTCTTGAGGTTTCATACATTTGGAGCTCCATTCATCCTCATCTTCTTCATCATATTGTTGTAACCCTCAACTAGCTTGAGGAGGTAAATTACTAAACCCACTTGTTGTATGTAAGCATATTATTTCAAGACTTGATATATTTATGGAATTTGTCTTTTAAAATGGTTGATATATAACATGATACTTGCATGCTTCCGCTCACTTTATCTTCATAAAATGGGTTTATGAACTTGTTAAAATGTAGAACATGTTTCTCAAAAGCTTGTCAAATTCCATCAATGGTATCAGAGCCAAGGTCTTTGAAATATGCTTCTTTTTTATGACTTTTAAATCCACTAATCTTACAATCTAGTAACATGCATGAAACTAGAATGTAAAAAAAAATAAATTTGGATTTTGGGTGGGTTCTTATTTTGGCCGAAAATTAGGAGGTTCCAAAGTGGATTTGGAACTTATTTTTTGGTCAAATTTTGTTGTTTAATGTGGTTCACAATCAAGCCTAGACCTTGTGTTTGTATGGTTGTATGTTTTGGTTGATTAATCATTCATTTGGTTTGTAATATTAATCATTCATTTGGTTTGTAATAATTTGTAATATTCATTCATTTGTAATTTTATTTATATTTGGTATGTATAATAGATTAGGTTGTAATTTCATTTTCTAGAAAAAAATGTATTAGGATATATTTTTTTTGTAAAGAGAATGAAGAATGAAGATGATGAAGATGAACACAAGTTGGAAGCATTTGGATGAAGATTAAGTGGGAGATTATAAATCTCCTACTTTGTCATAACCCTTAGAAGGTGACATTTGTTTTGGCTAAACAAATGTCTACCAATTGGCTTGATTGTGAACTTGGTTGTTTTGCATGTTTATTGTGTTTGTATGTTTGGTTGCTACAATTTGTCACACATTTACAACTTGCAAAATGACATTATAATTGGTTATAATTAAAACAACAAAAGGACACTAATAAATGGTTATTAGGGACATAAATAACAATGCATATAAAATGGTTTATATCAAAGTAATTGGCTTTACTAATATAACATGAAAATTGGCTTTTCATAATGAACTATACACCAAATGCATGTTGGTGTATGGCAAATGTTTTCTTAAACTAGAATTTATGAAAACTTAAAATCCCTTTACTAAAACAAGGTAAACAAGTTAAACGCCATCCTTTTGTGGAAACACTTAGACATATTAGGAATCTCTTGATGGGATAAAGGTCACCTAACCGTCATGAGTGAACTAATATGAATAAGGTACACTTCGCATACATGTGGGATAAAGGTCACCTAACCACTTATAGGTTAAGTCTACATGTTTACACAAGTAGGACGACTTGATTTGGGAATCATGAACTTAGGGTCATCGAAGCATGAGGAACAAATAGGCGTTGATGGGATTAATATGCCATGCAAAAGGATTGCATGATCCCATACTCTAGAAGTTGCAAATGGATTGCAATTGTCATTTATTGACTACCTAGCTAAATCAAATTGCGGGATAAAGGTCACCTAACCGAAATTTGGTTTATCGTTGGATTCTAGAATTTAATAATTCAATTAAATTAAAAGGGTATTGAATGTTAAATTAAAATCGATACTTAAACGAACTTTGTTAATTTTGTAGATGGCCGCCAATAACAACAACAACATGCAAAACGCACCACTTAACATGAACAACCTATCGTTACGGTCTCTCCTCGAGAAAGACAAACTCAACCGTACCAACTTTATGGATTGGTTCCGCAATCTTCGGATTGTCCTCAAACAAGAGGATAAAGCGTATGTACTTGAGGACCCCATTCCCGATCAACCGGATGAGAATGATGTGGAGGCAATGGCCTCTTACGATAAGTATTGCCACGACTCCCTTCAAGTCTCATGCTTAATGCTTGGGACTATGATACCCGAACTCCAAAAGGATTTCGAGCACCATAGTGCATACGACATGATAACGCAATTGAAGGAGATGTTCCTTCAACAAGCACGTGTCGAGCGTTTCGAGACCGTTCAGGCGCTACATGCTTGTCGTATGGACGATACCCAATCGGTTTCATCTTATGTGCTTAAGATGAAGAGCCTTATTGATCGTGCTAACCGCCTTAACCTAAACATATCAAATGAGTTAGCCACCGATCTTATCCTTAACTCCCTATCAAAAAGGTTTGATCAATTTGTAATTAATTACAATATGAATGGGATGGATAAGAGCATAGGTGAGCTTCACGGTATGCTTAGAACGGCGGAAACTAGCATGGGTAAAAGGGCTTTACCCGTGTTAGCAATCGATCAAGGTGGATCCAAAGGTAACACCTCTAAGCCAAAGGTGGCTAAGAGAAAAGGACCCGCCCATCAAGGCAAAGGGAAAGGGAAGATGGTTACCCCAACCATCAACAAGGCTAAGAAGCAAAAGGTAGCCGAGAAGGCAAACCCCAAGGAAGACCCATGTTTCGGTTGCGGTGAGATGGGTCATTGGAAACGAAACTGTCCGGTCTACCTTAAGGAGTTGAAGGACAAGAGGGATGCAGGGCAAACCTCAGGTAATATATATATGGTATATATAGAGCTTAGTATTACTTCTTCTAATACATGGGTATTAGACACTGGATGTGGAACTCATATTTGCAATTCTTTGCAGGGGTTCAAAAGAAGTGATCATAAGGCGGGAACATCAAGTCTCTATATGGGCAATGGTGCAAAGGTGCATGTTAAAGCTCAAGGAGATTTTATTTTGAAGCTTCCAAGCGGATTGGAACTTATTTTAGAAAATGTTTTGTATGCTCCGGATTTGTGTAGAAACATTATTTCTATTTCTCGCTTAAAACAATGTGGTTACGTTGTTAATTTTATTGATGATGATATTCATGTTTCTAAAAATAATGTATTCTATTTCAAGGCTTCGCCTTCAAATGGAATTTATGAATTGGTTCATGATGACGCATCATCGAGCTCTATATACCATACTAGCACCAAGAAACTCAAAAGGGATTTGAGTGATTCCTATCTATGGCATTGTCGCCTTGGTCACATAAACAAGAACCGAATGCATACACTTCAAAAGAATGGACTTTTGAAATCAAATGAAATGGATTCGTTTGATGTATGTGAATCTTGTTTACAAGGCAAGATGACTAAAGCACCTTTCAAAGGGACTTATGAAAGGGCTAAAGATTTATTGGGATTAATACATTCGGATGTATGTGGACCCTTTAAACCCATGACTAGGAATGGTGAAAGATACTTTGTTACTTTCATTGATGACTTTAGTCGTTTCGGATATGTCTACTTATTAAGACACAAGGACGAAACGTTTGAAGCATTCAAAGAATATCAAAACGAAGTACAAAATCAACTCAATAGGACAATTAAGGTACTTCGTACCGATAGAGGAGGTGAATACCTAAGTGATGCCTTCCAAGATCATCTTAGGAGTTGTGGGATTATCTCACAACTTACTCCACCCGGAACACCCCAACTTAATGGAGTTTCCGAAAGGAGGAACCGAACCCTAATGGATATGGTTCGATCTATGATGGCAAGAAGCTCGTTACCTCTATCATTTTGGGGTTATTATCTAAGCTCCGCGGTTCGTATTTTAAATATGGCCCCAACCAAGAAAGTGGAACGAACTCCTCATGAGATGTGGTTTGGAAAACCTCCTTCTCTTTCATACTTGAAAGTACGGGAATGTGAAGCTTATCCTAAGCGTTATGTAGCTAATAAGCTACATGCTCGATCCACAAAGTGTATCTTCATAGGATATCCCAAAGATGACATGGGGTATTACTTCTATGATCCATCCGAGCAAACGGTATTTGTTGCTCGGAAAGCGGAATTCCTTGAAACCAAGTTCCTTATGGAAGGTGATGGTGAAAGGAAGATAGATCTTGTAGAGGTACAAGATCAAGCCGATGATGCACGATTGGTTGGCACTAGCACTCAACATGAGGATGTTGAAAATGATCAAGTCGATGATCAAAGTACACAAGACATTCGAAGATCTAGTAGGATTAGTAATCCTCCTGAGAGATATGGTTTTATCGTGGATGGTTGCTATACGGTTGATTTGGATGAACCAACAAACTACAAAGATGCTTTATCAAGGATTGATAAAGACAAATGGCAGGAAGCCATGAACGCCGAGATGCAATCCATGTATGAAAACCAAGTTTGGGAACTTGTTGTGCAACCTCCTAGCTCCAAGCTAGTTGATTGCAAATGGCTTTTCAAGAAGAAAACTGACATACATGGAAACTTGGATACATACAAAGCTAGACTTGTAGCAAAAGGTTTCACTCAAACTCAAGGGGTTGATTATGATGAAACTTTCTCGCCTGTGGCAATGCTAAAGTCTATTAGGATATTATTTGCCATTGCTGCTCACTATGACTATGAAATATGGCAAATGGATGTCAAAACCGCTTTCCTAAATGGATATCTTGAGGAAGATGTCTATATGGTACAGCCCGAAGGTTTTGTTGATTCGAAAAATCCTAAAAAGGTATGCAAGTTAAAGAAATCAATCTACGGATTGAAACAAGCATCTAGAATGTGGAATCATCGTTTTAATGAAGAGGCAAAGAAATTTGGCTTCATTAAAAATGGTGATGAAGCTTGTGTATACAAGAAGGCTAGTGGGAGCTCCATAATGTTTCTTGTGCTATATGTGGATGATATTTTATTGTTTGGGAATGATATTACCACAATGCAAGAAGTCAAAACTTGGTTAAAGAGTTGCTTCTCCATTAAGGATCTTGGAGAAGCACAATACATATTGGGGATTGGGATCTATAGGAATAGATCCAAGAGATTGATAGGTTTAAGTCAAAGTACATACATTGATAAAATCTTGAAAAGGTTCAAGATGGAAAACTCTAAGAAAGGTTTGGTACCTATTCAAAAGGGAACCGTTCTCAGTTCATCTCAGTGTCCTAACACGAAAGATGAACAAGAGAGAATGAAGAAAGTCCCATACGCATCTGCTATTGGGTCTATCATGTATGCAATGATATGTACTAGACCGGATGTGTCATGCGCTTTAAGCTTGACAAGTAGATACCAGAATAACCCAGGAAATAGTCATTGGACTGCGGTTAAATGTATATTGAAATACCTTAGAAGGACTAAGGATATGTTTCTAATATATGGGTCTGGTGAGGAGGAACTCGCTGTAAAAGGTTACGTGGACGCGAGTTTCCAAACTGATCTAGATGACTCTCGATCACAATCCGGTTATGTCTTCATGTTAAATGGTGGTGCGGTCTCTTGGAAGAGCTCAAAACAGGAAGTTGTTGCGTTATCCACTACAGAGTCGGAGTACATTGCCGCCTCATTGGCAGCCCAGGAAGCTGCATGGATGAAGAAATTCATCGACGACTTAGGAGTGGTCCCTTCCATTCAGGACCCTCTTGAGATCTTTTGTGACAACGAGGGTGCGATTGCTCAAATCAAGGAACCTCGTGCTCATCAAAAGACTTGTCACATTGAGCGGATATTCAACTACATTAGGGATGAGGTTGAAAAGGGAAAGATATGTATTCACAAAGTTCACACAGATCATAATGTTGCGGATCCACTCACGAAGCTTTTACATGGGCCAAAACATGAGGGACATGTTTGTGCATTAGGGCTTCGATATTCTAGTGATTGGAAATGATCTATTTTATGTATTGTAACGGAACGAATTAGTTCAAACTCATTAATATAATTATGGTATTAATTTATTTATGAGTCATGTTCCAATTTTGCATATTTTATCCATGAATAAACTATTATTCTGAATTCCGTAGTTGATCACATTTGTGGGAACAAGTGTGAGGTCTAGACTATTATGAACTTGGATTGGTTAGCATTCAAATGGTGAATGTGGGGCAAGGTTGCGACCAAGGTTCATAGATATTTGTGGGACACAAATATTGGAAGACCCGCTCTCAAGATTTACTATATGGAGCCTTTGTGGTTGATCACATGTAATCTTGAGTAAAGGAGAATATCATTATATCCTCTAACCTGAGACACATATTGGGTTCAGACATTCACCGAATATTGTGCCTTGATTCTTTCCTTCGCTATTCTGAAACATGGTAGTACATAAGGGAGGCTTCAGGTATGGTACGAAGTGTAGTGTCTAGGACGTATGTAATCAAGATGGAATTTGTCCCTCTTATTCGTTAAGAGTCGGATGTCTAAGGCCTGATAAAGTTAAATCTATAAGAGAGTGATCATTCTATGTCTCTTGGATTTAACATGACATCTAGGACAAAAGGATATATTGAAAGATTCACCTAATCATATTCGAGATGGGAACTCGAAAGGGATGATGTTATTGAATGGCACTAAGTCATAACATATTAGGGGTGATGGACGGTCGTTAGGTGGTATCCATCACTTGCATTAATTTCTTATGTTTCTCGTGCAAGTGGGAGATTGAAGGTATTTCATATGCCCGAGAGACATATCAAATTAATGTGGCTAACATGTTATGATCCAAGTCGGGTCATACCCAATAACAAGCTTACCGACACCTTATTCATATTTGATCTTAACGATTGGATCGTGGATTAAAATACGCGACACTTGGGTTTTAAGAAAAATGGTTTTCTAAAATAATATAACTTGATGTAGATATAAATTATGGAATAATTTATATAATGTGGATTTAATTATTTATAGGTTAAATAATTAATTTTGTTATGTTACATTTTATAAAATTGGTTTTATAAAATAAAAATGTGCATAACAAATAATGGAAGTTTATAAAATGTAGTTTTATAAAAATTAAGTTTATAAAACTAATTTTATTTAAATTCATTAATGGCATTGGTAGTGGGTTCTTGCATGGCTTTTGATTGGCTAAAGATGCAAGACCCATGTGCTTATCTTGGAGGCACAAAAACACCAATACACACACATGCAAATACATCAAAACAAGCAAAAAAATTCTGCATTTTTCTCCTCCTTGCTGCTGGCCGAAATTTTCTTGGAGAAAAAGGGTGTTCAAATTTTTTTTGCAAGCTAATCTCAAGTGTAATTAAATCCTAACTAAAGGCTAGGGTGTTGGTGATAAGTTTGGGGTATTATCTCTTAAGGTTTCATACATTTGGAGCTCCATTCATCCTCATCTTCTTCATCATATTGTTGTAACCCTCAACTAGCTTGAGGAGGTAAATTACTAAACCCACTTGTTGTATGTAAGCATATTATTTCAAGACTTG
Source organism: Rutidosis leptorrhynchoides (assembly GCF_046630445.1). Taxonomy (NCBI): domain Eukaryota; kingdom Viridiplantae; phylum Streptophyta; class Magnoliopsida; order Asterales; family Asteraceae; genus Rutidosis; species Rutidosis leptorrhynchoides. Next base: position 101,144,945 of record NC_092334.1, on the reverse strand, counting down.
ATATATTTATGGAATTTGTCTTTTAAAATGGTTGATATATAACATGATACTTGCATGCTTCCGCTCACTTTATCTTCATAAAATGGGTTTATGAACTTGTTAAAATGTAGAACATGTTTCTCAAAAGCTTGTCAAATTCCATCAGTTAATGTCGGTTACCAGGTGTTCACCATATGAATGATTTTTATCTCTATGTATGGGATGTGTATTGAAGTATGAAATCTTGTGGTCTATTGTTACGATTTGATATATATAGGTTAAACCTATAACTCACCAACATTTTTGTTGACGTTTTAAGCATGTTTATTCTCAGGTGATTATTAAGAGCTTCCGCTGTCGCATACTTAAATAAGGACGAGATTTGGAGTCCATGCTTGTATGATATTGTGTAAAAACTGCATTCAAGAAACTTATTTTGTTGTAACATATTTGTATTGTAAACCATTATGTAATGGTCGTGTGTAAACAGGATATTTTAGATTATCATTATTTGATAATCTACGTAAAGCTTTTTAAACCTTTATTGATGAAATAAGGGTTATGGTTTGTTTAAAAATGAATGCAGTCTTTGAAAAACGTCTCATATAGAGGTCATAACCTCGCAACGAAATCAATTAATATGGAACGTTTTTAATCAATAAGAACGGGACATTTCAGTTGGTATCCGAGCGTTGGTCTTAGAGAACCAGAAAATTTGCATTAGTGTGTCTTATCGAGTTTGTTAGGATGCATTAGTGAGTCTGGACTTCGACCGTGTTTTCTTTAAAAATGATTGCTTAACATTTTTGTTGGAAACTATATATTTTTAACATATGAATATTATGTGATATATTAATCTCTTAACGTGTTTGATATTATGTGATAGATGTCTACCTCTAGAACAAGTCCCATTGACTCACCTAATAATAATGAAGAGTCAAATGTAAATTGGAATGATTCGTGGACTGATTCACAAGTTCCCGAAGAGGAACCGGAAGAAGAGTCGGAACCGGAAGAAGAATCGGAGCCGGAAGAAGAATCGGAACCGGAAGAAGAAATAGAACCGGTGGGGGAAATAATAAAACGGTTAATTAAAAGAGAATCCTCAACCAACCGACCAAGGTTAATTATGGTCAATGGTGTTTCCATCAAGGAAGCAAAATATTGGGAGGATTACCAATTCTCCGATGAATCGGATTCCGACGAGAATTCCGATGATGTTATAGAAATTACCCCAACTGAATTTAAAAAGGCAAAAGAAAATAATAAGGGAAAGGGCATAAAAATAGAGAAATCTAATTCCAACCCCGATGAACTTTATATGTATCGTCAACCCCCGAAGTCCTTAAGTTGTAACAATGACCCGGGAACCTCTAAACCACCAGGTTTTTCTAAACCAATGTGGACAACGACGGCTCGTATTAGGGGAACATCATATATCCCTAGAAACTTGGCAAAACGAACCAAAACCGAACAAGAAGAAACGAGCGAGTCGGAATAAGATAGTTGTATTCGTGTGGTGTAATATATGTAATATAGTGTGCTTATGCTTTATGATATATGTAAAAATTGCTTGTATTAATAAGTATTTTTTTTTATGAATCTAACGCTTGTCTATTTTACAGTATAAAAACACAAAATGAATAGACAACCCAATATTTTAAGAGACCTACCCGGAGACATGATTGATGAAATCTTGTCTAGAGTCGGTCATAATTCCTCGGCACAACTATTTAAGGCGAGATCAGTTTGTAAGACATTCGAAGAACGTTCCAAGAATGCCTTGGTTTATAAAAGGCTTTCGTTCGAAATATGGGGGATATCACATTGGGAAATCCATAAGTTACGATGTGTTTACTTTGACGCATATATTGCGGGGAACCCAAATGCTATTTTACGCAACGGGTTAAGAAATTATTTTGACTCAGTATATCCGAATATAGGACTTCGTGATTTAGAAAAAGTGGCTAACATGCAACATAAAGAAGCATGTTATGCTTACGGGTTAATAATTTTCGCTTCTCACCAAAGTGAGAACAAGAACATCGGGCTACAACTATTAAACAAAACGTTCCCACAAGTGACGGAGTCGGTAATTGGGGTAAGAAATGAGGTTTTTAGGTTATTACGAGACTGTTGGTCATTACGTAACCCTCGTCCCTTTGACGATGTTACAACACGCTGTCTTATCAACGGCCATAACGGTTATGTTCCACAAGACCAAGGATGGGAAGTAGTCCTAGTAAAACCAGAATGCATGACTTGTTTCTGGACGTATGAATTACGTGTCTTTATTGCCTTTGCTGAACGACTTGTGTACTAGCTAGAATTATCTTCACAACTATCTTGTATCAAAGTTATTGTGTGCTATATTTCATGCTTTATGTAAAATAAGCGGTATTGTAAGTTTGTAAAATATTGTATAAAAGTTTGAACGCGAAATATTATTACAATCAGTTTTTCATATAGAATTGTAGTAGTTGAATTGTATATTAGCTACTAAGTATGAACTTAACGGGTAGGTACTACCCGAATTTAAACTTATAAAATGCTAATATGAAGAAAAAGCTTTTATAAATGAGTTCATATTATGCTACGAAATACTATTAACTACTCTTAATATTCTGTATGATTAACTTGTTCCATTTGAGTATTTTGAAGGAAATGGCACCGACTACTCGACACACCGTGAATATGAATGAAGAGGAATTCCGTACTTTTCTAGCTTCAAACATAGCCGCAGTACAGGCTGCGCTACATACCAACAATAACCTTGGATCTGGCAGTACAGGAAATCGTGTAGGATGCACCTACAAAGAATTCACTGCCTGCAAACCTTTGGAATTTGATGGAACCGAAGGGCCGATCGGATTGAAACGGTGGACCGAGAAGGTCGAATCGGTGTTTGCCATAAGTAAGTGTACTGAAGAGGACAAAGTGAAGTACGCTACGCATACCTTCACAGGTTCTGCGTTAACATGGTGGAATACCTATCTAGAGCAAGTGGGACAAGATGATGCGTACGCACTACCGTGGTCAGTATTCAAGCACTTGATGAACGAGAAGTACCGTCCCAGAACCGAGTGCAATAAGCTCAAGACAGAACTTAGAGGGTTACGAACCCAAGGATTTGATATTACCACGTATGAAAGACGATTCACAGAATTGTGCCTATTGTGTCCGGGAGCATTCGAAGATGAGGAAGAGAAGATCGACGCGTTTGTGAAAGGATTACCGGAAAGAATCCAAGAAGATATAAGTTCACACGAGCCCGCCTCCATACAACAGGCATGTAGAATGGCTCACAAACTAGTGAACCAGATTGAAGAAAGAATTAAAGAACAGACTGCTGAAGAGGCCAATGTGAAGCAAGTCAAAAGAAAGTGGGAGGAAAACGGTGATAAGAATCACTAATACAACAACAACAGCAATTACAACAATAATCGCAACAATTATCCCAACAATCGCAACATCAATCGCAACTACAACAAATGGCCCAACAACAACAACAACAACAACAACAACAACAGCAACTACAACAATCATCCCAACAACAATAATAACCGCAACAACAACAACAACAATCAGAAGCAGCTATGCCAAAGGTGTGAAAAGTATCACTCGGGGTTCTGCACCAAATTTTGCAACAAGTGTAAAAGAAATGGTCATAGCGCGGCGAAGTGTGAGGTCTACGGACCAGGGGTTAATAGAACGAAAGGAACAAATGGTGTCGGAACGAGTAATAGCGGAGCAAGTAGTGTCGAAGCAAGTTATGCCAATGTAGTTTGTTATAAATGTGGAAAACCGGGCCACATTATTAGAAATTGCCCGAACCAGGAGAACACGAATGGACAAGGCCGCGGAAGAGTTTTCAATATTAATGCGGCAGAGGCACAGGAAGACCCGGAGCTTGTTACGGGTACGTTTCTTATTGACAATAAATCTGCTTACGTTTTATTTGATTCGGGTGCGGATAGAAGCTATATGAGTAGAGATTTTTGTGCTAAATTAAGTTGTCCATTGACGCCTTTGGATAGTAAATTTTTACTCGAATTAGCAAATGGTAAATTAATTTCAGCAGATAATATATGTCGGAATCGAGAAATTAAACTGGTTAGAGAAACATTTAAGATTAATTTGATACCAGTAGAGTTAGGGAGTTTTGATGTGATAATCGGTATGGACTGGTTGAAAGAAGTGAAAGCAGAGATCGTTTGTTACAAAAATGCAATTCACATTATACGAGAAAAAGGAAAACCCATAATGGTGTACGGAGAAAAGGGCAACACGAAGCTACATATTATTATTAATTTGAAGGCACAAAAACTAATAAGAAAAGGTTGCTATGCTGTTCTAGCACACGTCGAGAAAGTACAAACTGAAGAAAAGAGCATCAATGATGTTCCCATTGTAAAAGAATTTCCCGATGTATTTCCGAAAGAATTACCGGGATTACCCCCACAGTGATCCGTTGAATTTCAAATAGATCTTGTACCAGGAGCTGCACTAATAGCTCGTGCTCCTTACAGACTCGCACCCAGCGAGATGAAAGAACTGCAAAGCCAATTACAAGAACTTTTAGAGCGTGGTTTCATTCGACTAAGCACATCACCGTGGGGAGCTCCTGTTTTGTTTGTCAAGAAGAAAGATGGTACATTCAGGTTGTGTATCGACTACCGAGAGTTGAACAAACTTACCATCAAGAACCGCTACCCACTACCGAGAATCGACGACTTATTTGATCAACTACAAGGCTCGTCTGTTTATTTAAAGATTGACTTACGTTCCGGGTATCATCAAATGCGGGTGAAAGAAGATGATATTCCAAAGACTGCTTTCAGAACACGTTACGGCCATTACGAGTTTATGGTCATGCCGTTTGGTTTAACTAATGCACCAGCTGTGTTCATGGACCTTATGAACCGAGTGTGTGGACCATACCTTGACAAGTTTGTCATTGTTTTCATTGATGACATACTTATTTACTCAAAGAATGACCAAGAACACGGTGAACATTCGAGAAAGGTGTTAGAAGTATTGAGGAAGGAAGAATTGTACGCTAAGTTTTCAAAGTGTGCATTTTGGTTGGAAGAAGTTCAATTCCTCGGTCACATAGTTAACAAAGAAGGTATTAAGGTGGATCCGGCAAAGATAGAAACTGTTGAAAAGTGGGAAACCCCGAAAACTCCGAAACACATACGCCAGTTTTTAGGACTAGCCGGTTACTACAGAAGGTTCATCCAAGACTTTTCCAGAATAGCAAAACCCTTGACTGCATTAACGCATAAAGGGAAGAAATTTGAATAGAATGATGAACAAGAGAAAGCGTTTCAGTTATTGAAGAAAAAGCTAACTACGGCACCTATATTGTCATTGCCTGAAGGGAATGATGATTTTGTGATTTATTGTGACGCATCAAAGCAAGGTCTCGGTTGTGTATTAATGCAACGAACGAAGGTGATTGCTTATGCGTCTAGACAATTGAAGATTCACGAACAAAATTATACGACGCATGATTTGGAATTAGGCGCGGTTGTTTTTGCATTAAAGACTTGGAGGCACTACTTATATGGGGTCAAAAGTATTATATATACCGACCACAAAAGTCTTCAACACATATTTAATCAGAAATAACTGAATATGAGGCAGCGTAGGTGGATTGAATTGTTGAATGATTACGACTTTGAGATTCGTTACCACCCGGGGAAGGCAAATGTGGTAGCCGATGCCTTGAGCAGGAAGGACAGAGAACCCATTCGAGTAAAATCTATGAATATAATGATTCATAATAACCTTACTACTCAAATAAAGGAGGCGCACCAAGGAGTTTTAAAAGAGGGAAATTTAAAGGATGAAATACCCAAAGGATCGGAGAAGCATCTTAATATTCGGGAAGACGGAACCCGGTATAGGGCTAAAAGGATTTGGGTACCAAAATTTGGAGATATGAGAGAAATGGTACTTAGAGAAGCTCATAAAACCAGATACTCAATACATCCCGGAACAGGGAAGATGTACAAGGATCTCAAGAAACATTTTTGGTGGCCGGGTATGAAAGCCGATGTTGCTAAATACGTAGGAGAATGTTTGACGTGTTCTAAGGTCAAAGCTGAGCATCAGAAACCATCAGGTCTACTTCAACAACCCGAAATCCCGGAATGGAAATGGGAAAACATTACCATGGATTTCATCACTAAATTGCTAAGGACTGCAAGTGGTTTTGATACTATTTGGGTAATAGTTGATCGTCTCACCAAATCAGCACACTTCCTGCCAATAAGAGAAGATGACAAGATGGAGAAGTTAGCACGACTGTATTTGAAGGAAGTCATCTCCAGACATGGAATACCAATCTCTATTATCTCTAATAGGGATGGCAGATTAATTTCAAGATTCTGGCAGACATTACAGCAAGCATTAGGAACTCGTCTAGACATGAGTACTGCCTATCATCCACAAACTGATGGGCAGAGTGAAAGGATGATACAAACACTTGAAGACATGCTACAAGCATGTGTTATTGATTTCGGAAACAGTTGGGATCGATATCTACCGTTAGCAGAATTTTCCTACAACAACAGCTACCATTCAAGCATTGAGATGGCGCCGTTTGAAATACTTTATGGTAGAAAGTGCAGGTCTCCAATTTGTTGGAGTGAAGTGGGGGATAGACAGATTACGGGTCCAGAGATTATACAAGAAACTACCGAGAAGATCATCCAAATTCAACAACGGTTGAAAACCGCCCAAAGTCGACAAAAGAGCTACGCTGACATTAAAAGAAAAGATATAGAATTTGAAATTGGAGAGATGGTCATGCTTAAAGTTGCACCTTGGAAAGGCGTTGTTCGATTTGGTAAACGAGGGAAATTAAATCCAAGGTATATTGGACCATTCAAGATTATTGATCGTGTCGGACCAGTAGCTTACCGACTTGAGTTACCTCAACAACTCGCGGCTGTACATAACACTTTCCACGTCGCAAATTTGAAGAAATGTTTTGCTAAAGAAGATCTCACTATTCCGTTAGATGAAATCCAAATCAACGAAAAACTCCAATTCATCGAAGAACCCGTCGAAATAATGGATCGTGAGGTTAAAAGACTTAAGCAAAACAAGATACCAATTGTTAAGGTTCGATGGAATGCTCGTAGAGGACCCGAGTTCACCTGGGAGCGTGAAGATCAGATGAAGAAGAAATACCCGCATCTATTTCCAGAAGATTCGTCAACACCTTCAACAGCTTAAAATTTCGGGATGAAATTTATTTAACGGGTAGGTACTGTAGTGACCCGAACTTTTCCATGTTTATATATATTAATTGAGATTGATATTTAAATGATTAAATGTTTCCAACATGTTAAGCAATCAAACTTATTAAGACTTGATTAATTGAAATATGTTTCATATAGACAATTGACCACCCAAGTTGACCGGCGATTCACGAACGTTAAAACTTGTAAAAACGACATGACGATATATATATGGATATACATATGGTTAACATGAGATTATGATAAGTAAGTATCTCCATAAGTATATTAACAATGAGTTATATACATATAAACAAGACTACTAACTTAAGGATTTTGAAACGAGACATATATGTAACGATTATCGTTGTAACGACATTTAAATGTATATATATCATATTAAGATATATTAATATATCATAATATCATGATAATATAATAATTTAACATCTCATTAGATATAATAAACAATGGGTTAACAACATTAATTGAGATCGTTAACTTAAAGGTTTCAAAACAACACTTACATGTAACGACTAACGATGACTTAACGACTCAGTTAAAATGTATATACATGTAGTGTATTTAGATGTATTAAAATACTTTTGGAAGACTTCAAGACATATATCAAAACACTCATACTTAACGAAAATGGTTACAGTTACTTTTCCATTCTTTTCTTTCATCAAGAATTCTAGTCGTATTCTTACCCGTATTATACACAGCTTCAAAACGTACTTACTATGAGTATATACCAATAGGAACTAGCATGGGATTCCACTCTTGATTATGTCATGTATGACTAATCAATTTTAACTTCTACCATGAGCTAGTCAACTAACTAGAACTTCTTTTAACCCCACTCACCACTCACCAATTACCACTCATCATTCACTTCATTTCACTTCCAATTCTCTTTCTAATTCTCTCTCAACACACACTCACTATTATGAACGTATTTTTCCAGTAGTTAATCATCATCTTCATCAAAAATCACTTCAAGAATCAAGCTATAATCATCATAGGAAGAACACTTCAAGAACACTTCAAAAATCCCTTCAAGTTTACTAATTTACTTCCAAGCTTTCTAATCCATTCCAAGTAATCATCTAAGATCAAGAAACCTTTGTTATATACAGTAGGTTATCTTTCTTATTCAAGGTAATATTCATATTCAAACTTTGATTCAATTTCTATAACTATAAACTATCTTAATTCGAGTAAAAATCTTACTTTAACTTGTTTTTTGTGTCATGATCCTACTTCAAGAACTTTCAAGCCATCCAAGATCCTTTGAAGCTAGATCATTTCTTGTCACTTCCAGTAGGTTTACCTACTAAACTTGAGGTAGTAATGATGTTCATAACATCATTCGATTCATATATATAAAACTATCTTATTCGAAGGTTTAAACTCGTAATCACTAGAACATAGTTTAGTTAATTCTAAACTTGTTCGCAAACAAAAGTTAATCCTTCTAACTTGACTTTTAAAATTAACTACACACCTGTTCTATATCTATATGATATGCTAACTTAATGATTTAAAACCTGGAAACACGAAAAATACCGTAAAACCGGATTTATGCCGTCGTAGTAACACCTCGGGCTGTTTTGGGTTAGTTAATTAAAAACTATGATAAACTTTGATTTAAAAGTTGTTATTCTGAGAAAATGATTTTTATTATGAACATGAAACTATATCCAAAAATTATGGTTAAACTCAAAGTGGAAGTATGTTTTCTAAAATGGTCATCTAGACGTCGTTCTTTCGACTGAAATGACTACCTTTACAAAAATAACTTGTAACTTATTTTTCTGACTATAATCCTATACTTTTCTGTTTAGATTCATAAAATAGAGTTCAATATGAAACCATAGCAATTTGATTCACTCAAAACGGATTTAAAATGAAGAAGTTATGGGTAAAACAAGATTGGATAATTTTTCTCATTTTAGCTACGTGAAAATTGGTAACAAATCTATTCCAACCATAACTTAATCAACTTGTATTGTATATTATGTAATCTTGAGATACCATAGACACGTATACAATGTTTAGACCTATCATGTCGACACATCTATATATATTTCGGAACAACCATAGACACTCTATATGTGAATGTTGGAGTTAGCTATACAGGGTTGAGGTTGATTCCAAAATATATATAGTTTGAGTTGTGATCAATACTGAGATACGTATACACTGGGTCGTGGATTGATTCAAGATAATATTTATCGATTTATTTCTGTACATCTAACTATGGACAACTAGTTGTAGGTTACTAACGAGAACAGCTGACTTAATAAACTTAAAACATCAAAATATATTAAAAGTGTTGTAAATATATTTTAAACATACTTTGATATATATGTATATATTGTTATAGGTTCGTGAATCAACCAGTGGCCAAGTCTTACTTCCCGACGAAGTAAAAATCTGTGAAAGTGAGTTATAGTCCCACTTTTAAAATCTAATATTTTTGGGATGAGAATACATGCAGGTTTTATAAATGATTTACAAAATAGACACAAGTACGTGAAACTACATTCTATGGTTGAATTTTCGAAATCGAATATGCCCCTTTTTATTAAGTCTGGTAATCTAAGAATTAGGGAACAGACACCCTAATTGACGCGAATCCTAAAGATAGATCTATTGGGTCTAACAAACCCCATCCAAAGTACCGGATGCTTTAGTACTTCGAAATTTATATCATATCCGAAGGGTGTCCCGGAATGATGGGGATATTCTTATATATATGCATCTTGTTAATGTCGGTTACCAGGTGTTCACCATATGAATGATTTTTATCTCTATGTATGGGATGTGTATTGAAATATGAAATCTTGTGGTCTATTGTTACGATTTGATATATATAGGTTAAACCTATAACTCACCAACATTTTTGTTGACGTTTTAAGCATGTTTATTCTCAGGTGATTATTAAGAGCTTCCGCTGTCGCATACTTAAATAAGGACGAGATTTGGAGTCTATGCTTGTATGATATTGTGTAAAAACTGCATTCAAGAAACTTATTTTGTTGTAACATATTTGTATTGTAAACCATTATGTAATGGTCGTGTGTAAACAGGATATTTTAGATTATCATTATTTGATAATCTACGTAAAGCTTTTTAAACCTTTATTGATGAAATAAAGGTTATGGTTTGTTTAAAAATGAATGCAGTCTTTGAAAAATGTCTCATATAGAGGTCAAAACCTCGCAACGAAATCAATTAATATGGAACGTTTTTAATCAATAAGAACGGGACATTTCAGTACAGGCTGCGATGCAAAATAACAATAACTCTGGTTCTAGCAGTGGAACTAATTTCACAAGAAATCGTGTAGGATGCTCCTACAAAGAATTCACTGCCTGCAAACCTTTGGAATTTGATGGAACCGAGGGTCCAATTGGATTGAAACGGTGGACCGAGAAGGTTGAATCGGTGTTTTCCATAAGTAAATGTACTGAAGAAGACAAAGTAAAGTACGCTACGCATACCTTCACAGGTACGGTGTAGTGACCCAAACTTTTCCATGTTTATATATATTAATTGAGATTGATATTTACATGACTAAATGTTCCAACATGTTAAGCAATCAAACTTGTTAAGACTTGATTAAATGAAATAAGTTTCATATAGACAATTGATCACCCAAGTTGACCGGCGATTCACGAACGTTACAAATTTGTAAAAACTATATATTGTGGAATATATAGACATATATATGATTGACATGAGATTATGTTGAGTAAGTATCTCACTAGGTATATTAATAATGTGTGAGATACATAAAAGTGAGACTTACTAAGTTAAGAAACTCGAAATGATATATATAACGATTATCATTATGATAATGTCTACTAAATACATATGTATCATATTAAGATATTGATACACTATAGTTAACATGGTAAAATGATATTTAAATATATCATTAAGTATGTTAACAAGAACTACATATGTAAAAACAAGATTACTAACTTAAGAATTACGAACAGAGACATATATGTAACGATTATCGTTGTAACGATGTTTTAATGTATATATATCATATTGAGATATATTCATACATCATAATATCATGTAAATGTGATAATTTAACATCTCATTAGATGTATTAAACAATGGGCTAACAACTATAAATAAGACCGTTAACTTAAAGCTTCCAAAACAACACTTACATGTAACGACTAACGATGACTTAACGACTCCGTTAAAATGTATATACATGTAGTATTTTAAGATGTATTTATACACTTTTGAAAGACTTCAAGACATTTATCAAAGTACCTCTACTTAGCAAAAATGCTCACAATTACATTCTCATTCGTATTCGTCAACAATTCTATTCGTATACACCCGTATTTGTACTCGTACAATATGCAGCTTTGAGATGTATTTACTATTCATATATACCAATAAAAATCTGCTCCTTAGAAGCCTTAAATGATTAATAAACTTGTGGAGCCAACCATTTTGGCAACTTGCTTGAATTATTACACTAAAAATCAAATTACAACTTGCATATATGGAAGGCCTAGTTCACGTTTTCTAACACACACATACACTTTTATTTGCAATTTTATTTCATCCATTTGATCTCTATTTTATTCTATGATGAAGTTCTAAGTGTTCTCCAGCATATTCAACAAGATTTACATCAATCTAGCTCCTAAAACCAACCTTTGATCAACTTACAAAACAACCACTCAAGAACACACCAAAAACACTTCCAAGTTTGCTAGCTTACTTTTAATCTTGCAAATCCATTCCAAGTGATCATCCAACATCAAGAAATCTTTCTTATTTACAGTAAGATATCTTTTAATTCAAGGTAATACTCATATTCAAACTTTGGTTCAATTTCTATAACCATAACAATCTTATTTCAAGTGATGATCTTACTTGAACTTGTTTTCGTGTCATGATTCTGTTTCAAGAACTTTCAAGCCATCCAAGGATCCTTTAAAGCTAGATCCATTTTTCTCATTTCCAGTAGTTTTATCCAGAAAACTTGAGGTATTAATGATGTTCATAACATCATTCAATTCATACATATAAAGCTATCTTATTCGAAGGTTAAACTTGTAATCACTAGAACATAGTTTAGTTAATTCTAAACTTGTTCGCAAAAAAAAAGTTAATCCTTCTAACTTGACTTTTAAAATCAACTAAACACATGTTCTATATCTATATGATATGCTAACTTAATGATTTAAAACCTGGAAATACGATGAACACCATAAAATCGGATATACACCGTCGTAGTGAAACCGGGGGCTGTTTTGGTTTGGATAATTAAAAACTATGATAACCTTTGATTTAAAAGTTGTTCTTCTGGGAAAATGATTTTTCATATGAACATGAAACTATATCCAAAAATCTTGGTTAAACTCAAAGTGAAAGTATGTTTTTCAAAATGGTCATCAAGATGTCGTTCTTTCGACGAAAATGACTACCTCTTTAGTAATTGACATGTAACTTAAATTTTCAACTATAAACCTATACTTTTTCTGTTTGGATTCTTAAATTAGAGTTCAATATGAAACCATAACAATTTGATTCACTCAAAATGGATTTAAAATGAAGAAGTTATGGGTAAAACAAGATTGGATATTTTCGATCTTTTTAGCTACGGGAAATGTTTAACAAATCTATACAAATCATATTCTAGCTAACTTATATTATATTATACATGTATTCTAATATATTATGTAATCTTGGGATACCATAGACACATATGCAAATGTTTTGACATATCATATCGACCCATGTATTAATATTATTTGGAACAACCATAGACACTCTATATGCAGTAATGTTGGAGTTAGCTATACAGGGTTGAGGTTGATTCCAAAAATATATATAATTTGAGTTGTGATCTAGCCTGAGACGTGTATACACTGGGTCGTGGATTGATTCAAGATATTATATATCGATTTATTTCTGTACATCTAACTGTGGACAACTAGTTGTAGGTTACTAACGAGGACAGCTGACTTAATACACTCAAATCTTTAAAACATAATAAAAATAGTTGTAATTATATTTTGATCATACTTTGATATATATGTACATATTTGTATAGGTTGAATTGATCCGTGGCCAAGTCTTATTTCCGAGGAAGGAAATATCTGTGAAAGTGAGTTATAGTCCCACTTTTAAAATCTAATATTTTTGGGATGAGAATACATGCAGGTTTTATAAATGATTTACAAAATAGACACAAGTACGTGAAACTACATTCTATGGTTGAATTATCGAAATAGATTATGCCCCTTTTTATTAAGTCTGGTAATCTAAGAATTAGGGAACAGACACCCTAATTGACACGAATCCTAAAGATAGATCTATTGGGCCTAACAAACCCCATCCAAAGTACCGGATGCTTTAGTACTTCGAAATTTATATCATATCCGAAGAGTGTCCCAGAATGATGGAGATATTCTTATATATACATCTTGTTAATGTCGGTTACCAGGTGTTCACCATATGAATGATTTTTATCTCTTTGTATGGGATGTGTATTAAAATATGAAATCTTGTGGTCTATTGTTACGATTTGATATATATAGGTTAAACCTATAACTCACCAACATTTTTGTTGACGTTTAAAGTATGTTTATTCTCAGGTGAATACTAAGAGCTTCCGCTGTTGCATACTAAAATAAGGACAAGATTTGGAGTCCATATTTGTATGATATTGTGTAAAAACTGCATTCAAAAAACATATGTCGATGTAATATATTTCTATTGTAAACCATTATGTAATGGTCGTGTGTAAACAGTATATTTTAGATTATCATTATTTGATAACCTACGTAATGTTTTTAAAACCTTTATTGATAAAATAAAGGTTATGGTTGTTTTAAAAATGAATGCAGTCTTTGAAAAACGGCTCATATAGGGGTCAAAACCTCGCAACGAAATCAATTAATATAGAACGTTTATAATCAATATGAACGGGACATTTCAGTTGGTATCCGAGCGTTGGACTTAGAGAACCAGAAAATTTGCATTAGTATGTCTTATCGAGTTTGTTAGGATGCATTAGTGAGTCTGGACTTCGACCGTGTTTTCTTTAAAAATGATTGCTTAACATTTTTGTTGGAAACTATATATTATTAACATGTAAATATTATGTGGTATATTAATCTCTTAACATGTTTGATATTGTGTGATAGATGTCTACCTCTAGCACAAATCCCATTGACTCACCTAATAATAACGAAGAGTCGAATATATATTGGCAAGATTCACAAGTTCCCGAAGAACCGGAAGAAGAGGAAACGGAAACGGAAGAAGAGGAATCGGAAGAAGAGGAACCAGAAGAAGAGGAACCAGAAGAAGAAGAGGTTTCGGAGGGGGAATAGTAGGAACCACAGAAAACCGATCAAATAAAAGAAAATCCTCAACCAATGGACCAAAGTTAATAATGGTCAATAGTGTTTCCGCTAAGGACGCAAAATATTGGGAAAATTACCAATTTTCTGATGAATCGGATCCTGATGAGGATTCCGATGATGTTATAGAAATTACCCCGACCCAATTTACTGAGGTAAAAGAAAATAATAAGGGAAAAGGTATCAAAATAGAGAAATCTAATTCCGACCCCGATGAACTTTATATGTACCGTCAACACCCGTATTTTCAATATCATGACAATAACCAGGGAACCTCTAAACCACCAGGTTTTTCTAAACCAATGTGGAAAACGACGACTCGTATTAGAGGAACATCATATATCCCTAGAAGATTAGGAAAAAGAACCAAGTCCGAAGAAGAAGAAACCAGTGATTCAGATTAGAGGGGTGTGAGCATGTTGTGTAATAAATGTATTGTAGTGTGCTTGTACTTTTATGTTCTATGTAAAAATTGCTTGTATTGTTTGTTATTACGAATCTAATCCTTGTCTATTTTACAGTATAAAAAAACAAAATGGACGTTAAGGGTAGACAACCGAATATTTTAGAAGACCTACCAGAGGATATGATTGAGGAAATCTTGTCTAGAGTTGGTCAGAATTCATCAGCACATTTAGTTATGGCGAAATTAACTTGTCAAACATTTGAAAGACTTTTCAGAAATGCCTTAGTTTATAAAAAGGCTTTCCTTTGATAGGTGGGGTATATCACATTGGGGAGACTTTAAGTTACGCTGTGTTTTCTTTAAAGCGTTAAATGCGAGGAACCCAAATGCAATTTTACACTACGGGTTAAGAACCTATTTTGACTCAATGATGCGGTGAAACAGTACCTTTATTTATGAACGAATTTGAGTTATTTTGTTACACAAATTGTTTTATTGTATATATGGTGTTTTAATGAATTCAGGTTGATTTCACACATATATAGGCAACTAGTCCTATCCGCGTAGTTTAGTTTGTTGGTAAATCCGGTTCGTTCCACAGGGAGAATGGAGTTCAAGAGATTAAATTACCGATAGTTAATCTAGTAGAAAAGGGGTTTGGTTTGGATTTTAATTAACTAAAACAATAATAATAATGGATTAAGAATTTAATATTATAACATAGAAATACAATTTAAATAAAATTAACTAAAATTACCAACTAATAAAAGTTACCGGATTTAAATTAATAAAAGGTGAATTAATGTAGTATTTACTATTATAAATATTATGACTTGAAATAAATTAATATTAGTGTTAAAGTAATTAATTAAAAATTAAATTTAAATAAAAATCGAAACAGTACTGATTTAAAGTGTACGCGTTTCGCGTATGTATATACGCGTTCTGTGTATATCTGGAGATACGCGTTTCGTGTGGATTTATACACGATCCGCGTATGTTTTATACGATGTGACAAACCAGTACTGTTTAAACTGAAGGAGATTTGAGTTATAATTTTTATTTTTCTGTATAATAATAATACGTAAATAAATAAAAAAATATAATTATTTTTGCAATATATAAATGGGAGTGTTCACTTAAATATTTTACCTCTAGATCCATGGATTGTTTTAAGTTTAAGCTTTATTAAAATGTTTAGTATAAAATTTTATATTTTTCTTTCGAATAAATGAAGTTTCAACTAGCTAAATTAAGTCTAATTTTCATCGGATCTTATTTAGATAGTTACTATTTCCCAAGTATTTAAATTGAGACCCAACCCAGTTTTGACTTTCGCCAAACCCCAAATCATAACAGTTTCCCTTTTTACAATTTCACTATTATATGACCAGTGATATTACCCAAACCACCGAACTTTATTTCTAATTTAGTGTTAATAAATTATTCATAAGTTCGTCTAAATCACTTTTAATGTTGAAGCTTAATTTATATAAATAAAAATAACTTTCGTTATTTGAATCTAATAAATTAAGTGACAAGGGTTAAATATCTAAATACATAATAATGGTTCTTTTAATTAGGCTCAATGTAAAAAATACTTAAGTTACATTTTAATTTTTACAAATGATAACAATCCATTTCACTAGGGGCTCTACATCTAAGCAAACACTAGGGAAATTTACTAACTAATCATGAAAATGATACGGGAGTAAAAATAATAAAACATAAACATAAACATAATAATAAGTAACAATGACAATAATAAAAAATGAAAGTAACAAACTTACAAAAGGTCTTCAATTTAATGATTACAAATGGTAGAAAATAGAAATGAAAGCACCCTTGCACTCGCACAATAATACCCTTAATCACGAACAATACACCCTTAATATGAAAACTATCCTAAATCTTGAACTTTAAAATTAATTGAAACTGAAAAATAAAATGATACGGAGTACTTGAAAATAATCAAAGACACTAGTAATATAATTTTGTTGTAGTATCTTTCTGCTCTCTCCCCTTCTAAAATGTGTACTGTACTCCCTACTAACTACTACTAAAAAAAAACTCCCTCTCCTCACAGTATCATCCCTCCGTATTATATCATCAAATTTAGAAATAGTAGGTAGAACATATTTTATATGGATATTCCTTGTTGCTGTAAAGGGACTGCAAAGTAACATTATATATATCAAAAGAACCGTCCCACGTTGCTTTGAATCTAGATCTGGCCAAAAAACCACGCGTTTCACGTAGATAAGTACACGTTTCACGTAAAGTGTCTTCATGAAAGTTGTAGATTTTGAGTTACGGACGTCTGGACACCTGATTCGCCTTTTTTCGAGTCCGTATGATTTAGTTATGATTTTTTTCGTGCAGGCGCGCTGATTTCGTGATTTCGATCATTTTAACTTGTAGTCTTGAGGCGCGATGTTGTAGTATTTTGTTGCTCATTAGAAATCTTCATTTTATCTTTATTTTGATCTTTATATCATTAAAAATTCATAATAACACTTCATTCGACGCTTTGGACATTTTAACCAATTACAAACCTGAAAACTACTCAGAAACACATAAAATCATAACATTTGGGACTGATATTGTGACTAAGAATATGCATTAATTGAGCAATATCAAATTACCCCACACTTGAATGTTGCTTGTCCTCAATCAATAACAACTTTTTAATAGACTCGAAATACTACACAATTTTCCATATCAATCATTCATCACACACACACCACACGAAATGAAAACACACGCTTTATGAAGTGATTTAAAAACATCACACGATATTTATTGGATCACACACACACCACACGAATTGAAATTCTGACAACAGAAACAAAGTTGAAATTCGCGATTAAGGTTTAAAAATTTGGATCCTTAGGGAAAATGGGACCTTGTGAAAACGTTTTTATGATTTTATAAAATGGCATGCTAGTTTTTACACTAGACACGTTTTCCAGTTTTAACCTCAAATTCCGGTCGAGGGTAACTGAAAATCGTAGTCTCAGTCGGCGATTAGCAAGCTATCCGCCCCCATGATTGAAGTATCATGGAACTTGAAACAGAATGTCCTAAAAATAGTTTTACACAATATAATTCATAAAATAGCATAAGTTTTAGAATAAAATTATATCGTGTCCAAATATCATCGGTGAACCATGAGTTTGCTCACCTCAATTTGTTATGGCATATGTATGTTGATCGCGGTCAAACATAGATGCGGTTGATCTTTACGGAGATCATCCATCTGGGGATTAGATTCATTAGTCTTAAAAGCTAATTTGCAATGTGCCCCCCATTGTACGAGACATATCCATCTCATGGTTAGGATTAGTCTGACCACCAAAAACCCTGTTTGATGCTGAGGTGAGGTGGATTTCCAGCCGATGATAGAGATGACTTTTCAAGATTTTTCGTCAACCTACAGCTGTTCTGGACTACATCTTCTAACATAAGTTAGCAAGTGTGTCAATTTGGAAGACTTTACTTCCTTAATGGATGGACTTGATTCATCCTTTATTACTCGCATTAATGGGATATTCCGGTTTATACATTCCAAAGCAATGATATCTGCAATAAACTTCATAAAAACATGTGATAAATGGTTCCTAAAATATGGGTTTATAAATTCTGTTATACTTGGTTTTCTTTTATAGGTTTTAATCAAATAATCTTATGTATTTTTAATGTCTGGAGACAATAATTTCGGTTTTTGACACCTAAACTTTAATTGCTCGTAATTACCTTAAAAATTGACTAGATATATTTGTTTAAAAATTTTCAAAATTTTCGTAAAAACAGCAAGTTATAAGTTCTCGATAATTTATATATTCCCACCCCACACTTAAGATTATGTAATGCCCTCATTACATAAAATCAGATTAAATGTATAAATTTGAGAGGACAAAAAGTGTAAAGTATATGGAACTTCCTTTGTTAAGTAATTGGACATTGTAAAATGCTTATCGTATGAATATATCCAATCCCATTATCACAATATAAATGTAGTGTTTTGTTATGTCGAATGCATCATCATCATAAGTACCTGTCAACAAACATGTTAATCATACAAAAGATGGGGTTGTACTTTAGTAGTACAAAAATTTTATCCCACACTTAAAATTTTGTATATATATAAATAAACAAAAAATATAATAAACTAAAAACACAATTATTTTATTATTATTATTTTTTTCAACTTAGTAACTATTTAAAATATCATTTACAAAATTTATATTTCTCATAACGGAAAGTTCGGTTATAAAACCTAGTCTTTATCCGTTTATAAATTTTAAAATTCAAAATTAAAAATTTAGTCTATTAAAAAGTTAAAAAATTTTAAAATTTTGAGAAATAAACATACTTTAATATTTTTTTTATTTTTTTTACTTTAATTTTATAAATCACATAATGAATAAAAAGGGCACTCAAAACATGATTTTTTAACAAGTCATTTTCTCGACTCGACCCCATAATTTATTACCTAGCGGAGTCAAATTTCTCTATATTTATCGAACGACATGTAAAATCAGTGGAGAAAGTTCCACGAATTAGAACAGTGAGCCATTCATTTACATCTCGGGTGGTATATAATATATCAGATAAATTCTTTTTCAGATTCCTGAAAAAAGAATACCCAACCCGAGAGTCAACACACAACTCTTCTCTAAGTGAGGCTTGCAATAAAAATTTTATTCTCCTAGGTGGATCCTGCCCAAATGGATCATCTTTCAAGGTATTCCAAGTGTTAATCTCTTGAGGATATACGAATTCAACATGAGAAGGTGACTCCTCAAGTGATTTTAATATATTAAACTCCTCATCCTCAATGATCCATGATGATTTCATCAACTCGACCTCCTCATTATCACAATTATACCCGAGTGAATTATTATAAACTAAAAAGTTCTTGGGTGTATGAATAACCGGTTCTACCACTTCGACCTCGGAATTAGAATCCTCATCATTATTCTTTTCATTCATTACATATTCATTTGGAATTATCCTATTTATATATTTCATAGAGGTTTCATATTCTTTTAATTCAAGTGGTTCCTTTGAATTTATTTTTACAATTTCAATTTGCACCTTGTCCTCAACTGTTTGTTCATTTGGAACCTGTAAAATAGGGTTAGGATAACAATATGAAGACTCAAATGATGGATCATCTGATTGTCTTTTCGAAAGAATAGTAAACAGACGCTCCATTTCTCTTTCTAGATTTTGAATAGATGTTTGATTTTGTTGCCATTGTTGATTTAGTAATTCCCTAGTTTCGGTTTGATTTTCAATAAAACTCATCATAATATTTTGAAAATCATACGAGTAATTTTCTTCATTTTGAGTTTGTTGAAAATTTTGTGGCATTTGGTTAGAAAATTGGTATTGTCAATTATTTTGTGGGGAATCGTAATAAGGTTGGTTTGGATAATAAAAATCTGGATTCGAGTTATTCTCTTGATATTCATTCCATATATAGTTCATGGGTTCATAACTCTCCATTTGATCCATGGAAATATGATAATCACATTCCCAAGTCAAATGGTAACCTCCACAATTTTCACAAATATATGTAGTTTCAACCCTATTAAGCATAGATAAATCGCACCAATTATCATCAAAAATTGTTTGAGAGTATTGATTAAATTGTTGGGCATTAAAAAGATTTTCCATGGTCATATTCTCAAAATCATCCATATTACAGTATGACTGAAACCTAGTTGAAATTTAAAAAGAACAAAGAGAAAAATAAAACAGAACTTTCGTAGGAAAATAAATCCCGACGAAAGGATCAAATAACTAAAAGTAATTAAATCCCTGAATGAACAATTTCTCCCCGGCAGCGGCGCCAAAAAGTTGATGCGGTGAAACGGTACCTTTATTTATGAACGGATTTGAGTTATTTTGTTACACGAATTGTTTTATTGTATATATGGTGTTTTAATGAATTCAGGTTGATTTCACACATATATAGGTAACTAGTCCTATCCGCGTAGTTTAGTTTGTTGGTAAATCCGGTTCGTTCCACGGGGAGAATGGAGTTCAAGAGATTAAATTACCGATAGTTAATCTAGTAGAAAAGGGGTTTGTTTTGGATTTTAATTAACTAAAACAATAATAATAATGGATTAAGAATTTAATATTATAAGTTATAACATAGAAATACAATTTAAATAAAATTAACTAAAATTACCAACTAATAAAAGTTACCGGATTTAAATTAATAAAAGGTGAATTAATGTAGTATTTACTATTATAAATATTATGACTTGAAATAAATTAATATTAGTGTTAAAGTAATTAATTAAAAATTAAATTTAAATAAAAATCGAAACAGTACTGATTTAAAGTGTACGCGTTTCGCGTATGTATATACACGTTCTGTGTATATCTGGAGATACGCGTTTCATGTGGATTTATACACGATCCGCGTATGTTTTATACGATGTGACAAACCAGTACTGTTTAAACTGAAGGAGATTTGAGTTATAATTTTTATTTTTCTGTATAATAATAATACGTAAATAAATAAAAAAATATAATTATTTTTGCAATATATAAATGGGAGTGTTCACTTAAATATTTTACCTCTAGATCCATGGATTGTTTTAAGTTTAAGCTTTATTAAAATGTTTAGTATAAAATTTTATATTTTTCTTTCGAATAAATGAAGTTTCAACTAGCTAAATTAAGTCTAATTTTCATCGGATCTTATTTAGATAGTTACTATTTCCCAAGTATTTAAATTGAGACCCAACCCAGTTTTGACTTTCGCCAAACCCCAAATCATAACAGTTTCCCTTTTTACAATTTCACTATTATATGACCAGTGATATTACCCAAACCACCGAACTTTATTTCTAATTTAGTGTTAATAAATTATTCATAAGTTCGTCTAAATCACTTTTAATGTTGAAGCTTAATTTATATAAATAAAAATAACTTTCGTTATTTGAATCTAATAAATTAAGTGACAAGGGTTAAATATCTAAATACATAATAATGGTTCTTTTAATTAGGCTCAATGTTAAAAATACTTAAGTTACATTTTAATTTTTACAAATGATAACAATCCATTTCACTAGGGACTCTACATCTAAGCAAACACTAGGGAAATTTACTAACTAATCATGATAATGATACGGGAGTAAAAATAATAATACATAAACATAAACATAATAATAAGTAACAATGACAATAATAAAAAATGAAAGTAACAAACTTACAAAAGGTCTTCAATTTAATGATTACAAATGGTAGAAAATAGAAATGAAAGCACCCTTGCACTCGCACAATAATACCCTTAATCACGAACAATACACCTTTAATATGAAAACTATCCTAAATCTTGAACTTTAAAATTAATTGAAACTGAAAAATAAAATGATACGGAGTACTTGAAAATAATCAAAGTCACTAGTAATATAATTTTGTTGTAGTATCTTTCTGCTCTCTCCCCTTCTAAAATGTGTACTGTACTCCCTACTAACTACTACTAAAAAAAAACTCCCTCTCCTCACAGTATCATCCCTCCGTATTATATCATCAAATTTAGAAATAGTAGGTAGAACATATTTTATATGGATATTCCTTGTTGCTGTAAAGGGACTGCAAAGTAACATTATATATATCAAAAGAACTGTCCCACGTTGCTTTGAATCTAGATCTGGCCAAAAAACCACGCGTTTCACGTAGATAAGTACACGTTTCGCGTAAAGTGTCTTCACGAAAGTTGTAAATTTTTTAGTTACGGACGTCTGGACACCTGATTCGCCTTTTTTTGAGTCCGTATGATTTAGTTATGATTTTTTTCGTGCAGGCGCGCTGATTTCGTGATTTCGATCATTTTAACTTGTAGTCTTGAGGCGCGATGTTGTAGTATTTTGTTGCTCATTAGAAATCTTCATTTTATCTCTATTTTGATCTTTATATCATTGAAAATCCATAATAACATTTCATTCGACGCTTTGGACATTTTAACCAATTACAAACCTGAAAACTACTCAGAAACACATAAAATCATAACATTTGGGACTGATATTGCGACTAAGAATATGCATTAATTGAGCAATATCACTCAAAATATCCCAACATAGGATTTCGTGAATTAGAAAGAGCTTCTAACATGCAACATAAAGAAGCATGTTATACTTATGGGTTAGTGATGTTCGCTTCTTACCAAAGTGAGAAAAAGAACATCGGATTGCAACTTTTAAATAAAACTTTCCCACAAGGGACGGATTCAGTAGTTGGGGTGAGAAACAAGGTTTTTAGATTATTACTGGGATGTTGGACATTACGAAACCCTCGTCCTTTTGACGACATTACAACATGCTGCCTAGCTAATGGTCATAACGGTTATTTTCCACAAGACCAAGGATGGGAAGTCGTCTTAGTAAAACCAGAATGCATGACTTGTTTCTGGACTTATGAATTACGTGTCCTTATTTTCTTTGCTGAACAACTCGCGTATTAACTAGATTTATCTTCAAAAGTGTCCTGTATCATAGTGTACTATATTTCATGTTATATGTAATATAGCGAATATAGCGAAGTTGTAAGTTTGAAGAATATTTGTATGTGATGTATTATTATAATCAGTTTTTCATATGGAATTGTAGTAGTTGAATTGTATATTAGCTACTAAGTATGAACTTAACGGGTAGGTAGTACCCGAATTTAAACTTATAAAATGCTAATATGAAGAAAAAGCTTTTATAAATGAGTTCATATTATGCTACGAGATACTATTGACTACTCTTAATATTCTGTATGATTAAATTATTTCATTTGACTATTTTGAAGGAAATGGCACCGACTACTCGACACACCTTGAATATGAGCGAAGAGGAATTTCGTGCCTTTCTTGCTTCAAACATAGCCGCAGTACATGCCTCGCTACATACCAACAATAACTCTGAATCTAGCAATACAGCTAATGGCGCAAGAAATCGTGTAGGATGCTCCTACAAGGAATTCACTGCCTGCAAACCTTCAGAATTTGATGGGACTGAAGGACCAATCGGATTGAAATGGTGGACCGAGAAAGTTGAATCGGTGTTTGCCATAAGTAAGTGTCCTGAAGGAGACAAAGTGAAGTACGCTACGCATACCTTCACAGGTATTGCGTTAACATGGTGGAATACCTATCTAGAGCAAGTGGGACAAGATGCTACTTACGCGCTACCATGGTCAGCATTTAAGCACTTGATGAACGAGAAGTACCGTCCCAGAACCGAGGTCAATAAGATCAAGCCAGAACTTAGAGGGTTACGAACACAGGGATTTGATATTACTTCGTACGAAAGACGATTCACAGAATTGTGCCTATTGTGTCCGAGAGCGTTCGAAGATGAGGAAGATAAGATCGACGCGTTTGTGAAAGGGTTACCGGAGAGAATCCAAGAAGATATAAGTTCACACGAGCCTACCTCCATACAAAAGGCATGTAGAATGGCTCACAAACTAGTGAACCAGATTGAGGGAAGAATTAAAGAACAGGCGGCCGAAGAGGCCAACGTGAAGTTAGTCAAAAGAAAGTGGGAGGAAAACGGTGATAAGAGTCACCAAAACAACAACAACTATCCCAACAATCGCAACATCAATCGCAACTACAACAAACGGCACAACAACAACAACAACAACAACAACAACAAAAACAACAACTACAACAATCATCCCAACAACAATAACAACCGCAACAAAAACAACAATCAGAAGCAACTGAATATGAGACAACGCAGGTGGATTGAACTGTTGAATGATTATGATTTTGAGATTCGATACCACCTGGGGAAGGCGAATGTGGTAGCCGACGCTTTGAGTAGAAAGGACAGAGAACCTATACGGGTAAAACCTATGAATATAATTATTCGTACTAACCTTACTACTCAAATAAAGGAGGCGCAATAGGGGGTTGTAAAAGAAGGAAAGTTGAAGAATGAGATACCCAAAGGATCAGAGAAACATCTTAATATTTCAGAAGACGGAACCCGATATAGGGCTGATAGAATTTGGGTACCAAGGTTTGGAGATGTGAGAGAAATGGTACTTAAAGAAGCACATAAAACCAGATATTCAATACATCCCGGAGTAGGGAAGATGTATAAAGATCTCAAGAAACACTTTTGGTGGCCGGATATGAAAGCCGATATTGCTAAATATGTAGGAGAATGTTTGACGTGTTCTAAGGTCAAAGCTGAACATCAGAAACCATCAGGTCTACTACAACAACCTAAAATCCCGAAATGGAAATGGGAAAACATTACCATGGATTTCATTACTAAATTGCCAAGGACTGCAAGTGGTTATGATACTATTTGGGTAATAGTTGATCGTCTCACCAAGTCAGCACACTTCCTGCCAATGAGAGAAGATGACAAAATGGAGAAGTTGGCGCGATTGTATTTGAAGGAGGTTATCTCCAGATATGGAATACCCGTCTCTATTATCTCTGATAGGGATGGTAGATTTGTTTCAAGGTTCAGGCAGACGTTGCAACAAGCATTGGGGACTCGTCAAGACATGAGTACTGCCTATCATCCACAAACAGATGGGCAGAGCGAAAGGACGATACAAACGCTTGAAGACATGCTACGAGCATGTGTTATTGATTTCGGAAACAGTTGGGATCGACACCTACCGTTAGTAGAATTTTCCTACAATAACAATTATCATTCTATTATTGAGATGGTGCCGTTTGAGGCACTTTATGGTAGAAAGTGTAGATCTCCGATTTGTTGGAATGAAGTGGGGGATAGACAGATTACGGGTCCGGAGATAATACAAGAAACTACCGAGAAAATCATCCAAATTCAACAACGATTGAAAACCGCCCAGAGTCGATAAAAGAGCTACGCGGATAGTAAAAGAAAAGATATAGAGTTTGAAATTAGAGAAATGGTTATGCTTAAGGTTTCACCTTGGAAAGGCGTTGTTCGATTTGGTAAACGGGGGAAACTAAATCCAAGGTACATTGGACCATTCAAGATTATAGATCGTGTCGGACTAGTAGCTTACCAACTGGAGCTACCTCAACAACTCGCGGCTGTACATAACACTTTTCACGTCTCGAATTTGAAGAAATGTTTTGCTAAAGAAGATCTCACTATTCCGTTGGACGAAATCCAAATCAATTGAAAAACTTCAATTCATTGAAGAACCCGTCGAAATAATGGACCGTGAGGTTAAGAGACTTAAGCAAAACAAGAAACCTATTGTTAAGGTTCGATGGAATGCTCGTAGAGGACCCGAGTTCACCTGGGAGGGTGAAGATTAGATGAAGAAGAAATACCCGCATCTATTTCCAGAAGATTCATCAACACCATCAACAGCTTAAAATTTCGGGACGAAATTTATTTAACGGGTAGGTACTGTAGTGACCCGAACTTTTCCATGATCATATATTAATTGAAAACTATATTTGCATGATTAAATGTTTCTAACATGTTAAGCAATCAAACTTGTTAAGACTTGATTATTTGAAATGAGTTTCATGTAGACAATTGACCACCCAAGTTGACCGGCGATTCACGAACGTTACAAATTTGTAAAAACTATATATTGTGGAATATATAGACATTTATATGATTGAAATGAGATTATGTTGAGTAAGTATCTCACTAGGTATATTAATAATGTGTGAGATACATAAAAGTGAGACTTACTAAGTTAAGAAACTCAAAATGATATATATAACGATTATCGTTATGATAATGTCTACTAAATACATATATATCATATTAAGATATTGATACACTATAGTTAACATGGTAAAATGATATTTAAATATATCATTAAGTGTGTTAACAATGAACTACATATGTAAAAACAAGATTACTAACTTAAGAATTACGAACAGCGACATATATGTAACGATTATCGTTGTAACGATGTTTTAATGTATATATATCATATTGAGATATATTCATACATCATAATATCATGTTAATGTGATAATTTAACATCTCATTAGATGTATTAAACAATGGGTTAACAACTATAAATAAGAACGTTAACTTAAAGCTTCCAAAACAACACTTACATGTAACGACTAACGATGACTTAACGACTCCGTTAAAATGTATATACATGTAGTATTTTAAGATGTATTTATACACTTTTGAAAGACTTCAAGACATGTATCAAAGTACCTCTACTTAGCAAAAATGCTCTCAATTACATTCTCATTCGTATTCGTCAACAATTCTATTCGTATACACCCGTATTTGTACTCGTACAATACGCAGTTTTTAGATGTATTTACTATTCATCTATACCAATAAAAATTTTCTCCTTAGCAGCCTTAAATGATTAATCAACTTGTGGAGCCAACCATTTTGGCAACTTGCTAGAATTATTACACTAAAAATCAAATTACAACTTGCATATATGGAAGGCCTAGTTCACGTTTTCTAACACACACACATACACTTTCATTTGCAATTTTCTTTCATCCATTTGATCTCTATTTTATTCTATGATGAAGTTCTAAGTGTTCTCCAGTATATTCAACAAGATTTACATCAATCTAGCTCCTAAAACCAACCTTTGATCAACTTACAAAACAACTACTCAAGAACACACCAAAAACAATTCCAAGTTTGCTAGCTTACTTTTAATCTTGTAAATCCATTCCAAGTGATCATCCAACATCAAGAAATCTTTCTTATTTATAGTAAGATATATTTTAATACAAGGTAATACTCATATTCAAACTTTGGTTCAATTTCTATAACCATAACAATCTTATTTCAAGTGATGATCTTACTTGA
Source organism: Rutidosis leptorrhynchoides (assembly GCF_046630445.1). Classification (NCBI taxonomy): domain Eukaryota; kingdom Viridiplantae; phylum Streptophyta; class Magnoliopsida; order Asterales; family Asteraceae; genus Rutidosis; species Rutidosis leptorrhynchoides. Next base: position 101,117,107 of record NC_092334.1, on the reverse strand, counting down.
ACTTGTTTTCGTGTCATGATTCTGTTTCAAGAACTTTCAAGCCATCCAAGGATCCTTTGAAGCTAGATCTATTTTTCTCATTTCCAGTAGTTTTATTCAGAAAACTTGAGGTAGTAATGATATTCATAACATCATTCGATTCATACATATAAAGCTATCTTATTCGAAGGTTTAAACTTGTAATCACTAGAACATAGTTTAGTTAATTCTAAACTTGTTCGCAAACAAAAGTTAATCCTTCTAACTTGACTTTTAAAATCAACTAAACACATATTCTATATCTATATTATATGCTAACTTAATGATTTAAAACCTGGAAACACGATGAACACCATAAAATCGGATATACGCCGTCTTAGTGAAACCGGGGGCAGTTTTGGTTTGGATAATTAAAAACTATGATAAACTTTGATTTAAAAATTTTTCTTCTGGAAAAATGATTTTTCATATGAACATGAAACTATATCCAAAAATCTTGGTTAAACTCAAAGTGAAAGTATGTTTTTCAAAATGGTCACCAAGATGTCGTTCTTTCGACGAAAATGACTACCTCTTTAGTAATTGACATGTAACTTAAATTTCCGACTATAAACCTATATTTTTTCTGTTTGGATTCTTAAATTAGAGTTCAATATGAAACTATAGCAATTTGATTCACTCAAAATGGATTTAAAATGAAGAAGTTATGGGTAAAACAAGATTGGATATTTTTGATTTTTTTAGCTACGGGAAATGTTTAACAAATCTATACAAATCATATCCTAGCTAACTTATATTGTATTATATATGTATTCTAATATATTATGTAATCTTGGGATACCATAGACACGTATGCAAATGTTTTGACATATCATATCGACCCATGTATATATATTATTTGGAACAACCATAGACACTCTATATGCAGTAATGTTGGAGTTAGCTATACAGGGTTGAGGTTGATTCCAAAAATATATATACTTTGAGTTGTGATCTAGCCTGAGACATGTATACACTAGGTCGTGGATTGATTCAAGATATTATATATCGATTTATTTATGTACATCTAACTGTGGACAACTAGTTGTAGGTTACTAACGAGGACAGCTGACTTAATACACTCAAATCTTTAAAACATAATAAAAATGGTTGTAATTATATTTTGATCATACTTTGATATATATGTACATATTTGTATAGGTTCGTGAATCAATCCGTGGCCAAGTCTTATTTCCGAGGAAGGAAATATCTGTGAAAGTGAGTTATAGTCCCACTTTTAAAATCTAATATTTTTGGGATGAGAATACATGCAGGTTTTATAAATGATTTACAAAATAGACACAAGTACGTGAAACTACATTTTATGATTGAATTATCAAAATTGAATATGCCCCTTTTTATTGAGTCTGGTAATCTAAGAATTAGGGAACAGACACCCTAATTGACGTGAATCCTAAAGATAGATCTATTGGGCCTAACAAACCCCATCCAAAGTACCAGATGCTTTAGTACTTTGAAATTTATTTCATATCTGAAGGGTGTCCCGGAATGATGGGGATATTCTTATATATGCATCTTGTTAATATCGGTTACCAGGTGTTCACCATATGAATGATTTTTATCTCTATGTATGGGATGTGTATTGAAATATGAAATCTTGTGGTCTATTGTTACGATTTGATATATATAGGTTAAACCTATAACTCACCAACATTTTTGTTGACGTTTAAAGTATGTTTATTCTCGGGTGAATACTAAGAGCTTTTGCTGTTGCATACTAAAATAAGGACAAGATTTGGAGTCCATGTTTGTATGATATTGTGTAAAAATTGCATTCAAGAAACATATGTCGATGTAATATATTTCTATTGTAAACCATTATGTAATGGTCGTGTGTAAATAGTATATTTTAGATTATCATTATTTGATAACCTACGTAATGTTTTTAAAACCTTTATTGATAAAATAAAGGTTATGGTTGTTTTAAAAATGAATGCAGTCTTTGAAAAACGTCTCATATAGGGGTCAAAACTTTGCAACGAAATCAATTAATATGGAACGTTTATAATCAATATGATCGGGACATTTCATACGGCGCTAACATGGTGGAATACGTATCTCGAGCAGGTAGGACAAGATGCTGCTTACGCACTACATTGTCAGCATTCAAGCAATTGATGAACAAGCAGTATCGTCCCAAAAATGAGGTCTACAAGCTCAAGGTAGAGCTTAGAGGATTACGAACTCAAGGTTTCGATATCACCACGTACGAACGAAGATTCACCAAATTGTGCCTATTGTGTCCGAGAACGTTCGAAGACGAAGAAGAGAAGATCGACGCATTTGTAAAAGGGTTACCGAAAAGGATTCAAGAAGATGTGAGTTCACACGAGCCCGCCTCCATACAAAAGGCAAGTCGAATGGCTCACAAATTAGTGAACCAGATATAAGGAAGGATTAAAGAGCAGACGACTGAAGAGACTAACATGAAACAAGTCAAGAGAAAGTGGGAAGAAACCAATGACAAGAGTCACCAATACAACAACAACAATCACAACCACAATCGTAATAACTATCCCAACAACCGTAACATCAATCGCAACATCAATCGCAACAACAACTTTAACAAATGTCCTAACAACAATTACAATAACCGTCCCAACAATAACAACAACAACAACAACAACAACAACAATAGCAACAATAACAATCCCAACAACAATCTCAATAACAACAATGGCAACAAAAACCAAAAACAGTCATGCCAAAGGTGTGAAGAGAATCACCAGGGGTTCTGCACGACATTTTGCACTAGGTGTTGAAGAAGTGGACATAGTACGGTAAAGTGTGAGGCCTACGGACCAAAGTTTAACAGAATTAAAAGGACAAATAATGTCGGAACAGATAATGCCGTCATAGTTTACTTTGCATGTGGAAAACCGGGCCACATTAGTAGAAATTTCCTGAATCAGGGGAATACTAGTGGGCAGGGCCGCAGAAGAGTTTTCAATATTAATACGGCAGAAGCGCAGGAAGACCCGGAGCTTGTTACGGGTACGTTTCTTATTGACAATAAATCTTCTTATGTTTTATTTGATTCGGGTGCGGATAGAAGCTATATGAGTAGAGATTTTTGTGCTAAACTAAGTTGTCCACTGACGCCTTTGGATAAAAAATTTTTACTCGAATTAGCAAACGGTAAATTAATTACAGTAGATAATATATGTCGGAATCGAGAAATTAATTTGGTTAGCAAAACATTTAAGATTGATTTGATACCAGTAGAGTTAGGGAGTTTTGATGTGATAATCGGCATGGATTGGTTGAAAAAAGAGAGAGCAGAAATCGTATGTTACAAAAATGTAATTCGCATTGTACGAGAAAAAGGAAATCCCTTAATGGTGTACGGAGAAAAGAGCAATGCGAGGCTAAATCTTATTAGTAATTTAAAGGCGCAAAAACTAATAAGAAAAGGTTGCTATGCTGTTCTGGCACATGTCGAGAAAGTACAAACCGAAGAAAAGAACATCAATGATGTTCCCGTCACAAAAGAATTTCCCGATGTATTTTTGAAAGAATTACCGGGACTGCCTCCACACCGATCTGTTGAATTTCAAGTAGATCTCGTACCAGGAGCTGCACCAATAGCTAGTGCTCCATACAGACTTGCACCCAGCGAAATGAAGGAACTCTAAAGACAATTACAAGAACTTTTAGAATGTGGTTTTATACGACCAAGTACATCACCATGGGGAGCTCCTGTTTTGTTTGTCAAAAAGAAGGATGGTACATTCAGGTTGTGTATCGACTACCGAGAGTTGAACAAACTTACCATCAAGAATCGTTACCTACTACCGAGAATCGACGACTTATTTGATCAACTACAAGGCTCATCGGTTTATTCGAAGATCGATTTACGTTCTAGGTATCATCAAATGCGGGTAAAGGAGGATGATATTTCGAAGACTGCTTTCAGGACGCGTTACGGTCATTACGAGTTTATGGTTATGCCTTTTGGGTTGACTAACGCACCAGCTGTGTTTATGGACCTCATGAACCGAGTGTGTGGACCATACCTTGAAAAGTTTGTCATTGTTTGCATCGATGACATACTTATTTACTCAAAGAATGATTAAGAGCACGAAGAACATGTGAGAAAAGTGCTAGAGTTGTTGAGGAAAGAAAAACTGTACGCTAAGTTTTCAAAGTGTGCATTTTGGTTAGAAGAAGTTCAATTCCTCGGTCACATAGTGAACAAAGAAGGTATTCAAGTGGATCCGGCAAAGATTGAAACCGTTGAAAAGTGGGAAACCCCAAAAACTCTGAAGCATATATGCCAATTTTTAGGACTGGCTGGTTACTACAGAAGGTTCATCCAAGATTTTTCCAAAATAGCAAAACCCTTGACTGCATTAACGCATAAAGGGAAGAAATTTGAATGGAAGGATGAGCAGGAGAAAGCGTTTCAATTGTTGAAGAAAAAGTTAACTACGGCACCTATATTGTCATTGCCTGAAGGGAATGATGATTTGTGATATATTGTGATGCCTCAAAGCAAGGCCTCGGTTATGTATTAATTCAACGAACGAAGGTAATTGCTTATGCGTCCAGACAATTGAAGATTCACGAGCAAAATTATACAACTCACGATTTGGAATTGGGTGCCGTTGTTTTTGCATTAAAGACTTGGAGGCACTACTTATATGGGGTCAAAAGTATTATATATACCGGCCACAAAAGTCTCCAACACATATTTAATCAGAAACAACTGAACATGAGGCAGCGTAGGTGGATTGAATTGTTGAATGATTACGACTTTGAGATTCGTTACCACCCGGGAAAGGCGAATGTGGTAGCCGACGCTTTGAGTAGAAAGGACAGAGAACCTATACGGGTAAAAGCTATGAATATAATTATTCCTACTAACCTTACTACTCAAATAAAGGAGGCGCAGCAGGGATTTGTAAAAGAAGGAAAGTTGAAGAATGAAATACCCAAAGGATCGGATAAACATCTTAATATTCGGGAAGAGAGAACCCGGTATAGGGCTGAAAGAATTTGGGTATCAAAGTTTAGAGATGTGAGAGAAAAGGTACTTAAGGAAGCACATAAAACCAGATATTCAATACATCCCGGAGCAGGGAAGATGTACAAAGATCTCAAGAAACACTTTTGGTGACTGGGTATGAAAGCCGATATTGCTAAATACGTAGGAGAATGTTTGACGTGCTCTAAGGTCAAAGATGAACATCAGAAACCATCAGGTCTACTTCAACAACCTGAAATCCCAGAATGAAAATGGGAAAACATTACCATGGATTTCATTACTAAATTGCCAAGGACTGCAAGTGGTTATGATACAATTTGGGTAATAGTCGATCGTCTTATCAAGTCAGCACACTTTCTGCCAATGAGAGAAGATGATAAAATGGAGAAGTTGGCGCGATTATACTTGAAGGAAGTTGTCTCTAGACATGGAATACCAGTCTATATTATCTCATATAAGGATGGCAGATTTGCTTCAAGATTTTGGTATACATTGCAACAAGCATTGGGGACTCGTCTAGACATGAGTACTGCTTATCATCCACAAACTGATGGGCAAAGTGAAAGGATGATACAGACCCTTGAAGACATGCTACGAGCATGTGTTATCAATTTCTGAAACAGTTGGGATCGACACCTACCGTTAGCAGAATTTTCCTACAACAACAGTTACCATTCGAGTATTGAGATGGCACCGTTTGAAGCACTTTATGGTAGAAAGTGCAGGTCTCCGATTTATTGGAGTGAAGTGGGGGATAAACAGATTACGGGTCCGGAGATAATTCAAGAAACTACCGAGAAGATCATCCAAATTCAACAACGATTGAAAACTGCCCAAAGTCGACAAAAGAGCTATGCGGACATTAAAAGAAAAGATATAGAATTTGAGATTGGAGAGATGGTCATGCTTAAGGTTTCACTTTGGAAAGGCGTTGTTCGATTTGGTAAACGGGGGAAACTAAATCCAAGGTACATTAGACCATTCAAGATTATAGATCGTGTTGGACCAGTAGCTTACCGACTTGACTTACCGCAACAACTCGTCGGGGTACATAATATTTTTCATGTCTCGAATTTGAAGAAATGTTTTGCTAAAGAAGATCTCGCCATTCCATTAGACGAGGTTACAATTAACCAAAAACTACAATTCATTGAAGAACCCGTCGAAATAATGGATCGTAAGGTTAAAAGACTTAAGCAAAACAAGATACCAATTGTTAAGGTTCGATGGAATGCTCGTAGAGGACCCGAATTCACCTGGGAGCGTGAAGATTAGATGAAGCTGAAATACCCTCGCCTATTTTCAGAAGATGCGTCAACACCTTCAACAACTTAAAATTTCGGGACGAAATTTATTTAACGGGTAGGTACTGTAGTGACCCGAACTTTTCCATGATTATATATTAATTGAAAACTATATTTGCATGATTAAATGTTTCCAACATGTTAAGCAATCAAACTTGTTAAGACTTGATTATTTGAAATGAGTTTCATGTAGACAATTGACCACCCAAGTTGACCGGCGATTCACGAACGTTAAAACTTGTAAAAATGACATGATGATATATATATATGGATATACATATAGTTAACATGAGATTATAATAAGTAAGAATCTCCATAAGTATATTAACAATGAGTTATATACATAAAAATGAGACTACTAAGTTAAGAAACTCGAAACGATATATATAACGATTATCGTTATTACAACGTCTTACTAAATACATATGTATCATATTAATATATTGTTACACTATATTTAACATGATAAAATGATAATTATATATATCATTAAGTATGTTAATAATGAACTACATATGTAAAACAAGACTACTAACTTAAGAACTTTGAAACGGGGCATATATGTAACGATCAACCGTTGTAACGGCATTTTAATTTATATATATCATATTAAGATATATTCATACATCATAATATCTTGATAATGTAATAATTTAACATCTCATTATATTTAATAAACAATGGGTTAACAACATTAAATGAGATCGTTAACTTAAAGGTTTCAAAACAACACTTACATGTAACGACTAACGATGACTTAACGACTCAGTTAAAATGTATATACATGTAGGGTATTTAGATGTATTAGTACACTTTTGAAAGACTTTAAGACACATATCAAAGTACTTCTACTTAACAAAAATTCTTACAATTGCATTCTAATTCATTTTCATCAACAATTCTACTCGTATGCAACCGTATTCGTACTCGTACAATACCCAGCTCCTAGACGTATATACTATTGGTATATACACATAATAATTCAGCTCTTAGCAGCCCTAGATAGTCAACAAACATGTGGAACCAACAATTAGACAACTAGCATGACTTATGCGCAAGGAAACAAAAACAAGAACTCCTTTTAACCCCACTCACCACCTACTCCATTTCACTTCCAATTGTCTTCCCAATTCTCTCTCAAAACACACACACTCTCCCATGAATGTCTAAGTTACTATTTTTTCAGCAAAAATCATCAAATACAAGCTTTAGTTATTACCTATAATCATCATAAAAACAATTACTCAAGAACACATCAAGAACACTTCCAAGTTTACAAGTTTACTTCCAAGTTTCCTAATCCATTCCAAGCAATCATCTAAGATCAAGAAACCTTTGTTATTTACAGTAGGTTATCTTTCTAAATCAAGGTAATATTCATATTCAAGCTTTGATTCAATTTCTATAATTATAACTATCTTAATTCGAGTAATAATCTTACTTGAACTTGTTTTTGTGTCATGATTCTATTTCAAGAACTTCCAAGCCATCAAAGATCCTTTGAAGCTCAAGTTATTTTTTTATCATTTTCAGTAGGTTTACCTACTAAACTTGAGGTAGTAATGATGTTCAAAACATCATTCGATTCATATATATAAAACTACCTTATTCGAAGGTTTAAACTTGTAATCACTAGAACATAGTTTAGTTAATTCTAAACTTATTCGCAAACAAAAGTTAATCCTTCTAACTTTACTTTTAAAATCAACTAAACACATGTTCTATATCTATATGATATGCTAACTTAATGATTTAAAACCTGAAAATACGAAAAACACCGTAAAACCGGATATACGCCGTCGTAGTAACACCGCGGGCTGTTTTGGGTTAATTAATTAAAAACTATGATAATCTTTGATTTAAAAGTTGTTCTTTTAGGAAAATTATTTTTCTTATGAACATGAAACTATATCCAAAAATCATGGTTAAACTCAAAGTGGAAGTATGTTTTCCAAAATGGTCATCTAGACATCGTTCTTTCGACTGAAATGACTACCTTTACAAAAACGACTTGAAACCTGTATTTCTAACTATACACTTATACTTTTTATATTTAGATTCATAAACTTAAGTTCAATATGAAACCATAGCAACTTAAATCACTCAAAACGGATTTAAAATGAAGAAGTTATGGGTAAAAGAAGATTGGATATTTTTGCTTGTTGTAACTACGTGAAAATTGGTAACAAATCTATATTAATCATATCCTAGCTAACTCATATTGTATTATACATGTATTCTAATATATTATGTAATCTTGGGATACCATAGACACGTATGCAAATGTTTTGACATATCATATCGACCCATGTATATATATTATTTGGAACAACCATAGACACTCTATATGCAGTAATGTTAGAGTTAGCTATACAGGGTTGAGGTTGATTCCAAAAATATATATACTTTGAGTTGTGACCTAGCCTGAGACATGTATACACTGGGTTGTGGATTGATTCAAGATAATATATATCAATTTATTCTTGTACATCTAACTGTGGACAACTAGTTGCAGGTTACTAACGAGGACAGCTGACTTAATAAACTTAAAACAGTAAAACGTATTAAAAATGTTGTAAATATATTTTGAACATAGTTTGATATATATGTACATATTTGTTATAGGTTCGTGAATCGACCAGTGGCCAAGTCTTACTTCCCGGCGAAGTAAAAATCTGTGAAAGTCAGTTATAGTTCCACTTTTAAAATCTAATATTTTGGGATGAGAATCCATGCAGTTTTATAAATGTTTTATGAAATAGACACAAGTAAATGAAACTACATTATATGGGTGAATGATCGAAGCCGAATATGCCCCTTTTTTTGGTAACCTAAGAATTAGTAAACCGATCTACTAATTGACGCGAATCCTAAAGATAGATCTATTGGGCCTAACGAACCCCATCTATGGTTGCAGATGCTTTAGTACTTCAATGTTGTTTTATCATGTCTGATGGATTTCTCGGAATGATAGGGGATATTCATATATGCATCTTGTTAATGTCGGTTACCAGGTGTTCACCGTATGAATGATTTTTATCTCTATGCATGGGATGTATGTTGAAATATGAAATCTTGTGGTCTATTATTACAATTTGATAAATATATAGGTTAAACCTATAAATCACCAACATTTTTGTTGACGTTTAAAGCATGTTTATTCTCAGGTGATTATTAAGGGCTTCCGCTGTTGCATGCTAATATATGGATAAGATTTGGTGTCAGCATGGTTGTATAATAATGTTTAAAACTGCATTCGAGATTTATTTTGTTGTAACATATTAATATTGTAAACCAATATGTATTGGTAGTGTGTAAGTGTGATATTTTTAGATTATCATTTCTGGATAATCTAGGTGGTGTCTTTTTAACCTTGTCGATAAAATAAAGGTTATGGTTTGTTTTAAAAACGAATGCAGTCTTTGAAAAACGTTTCATATAGAGGTCAAAACCTCGCAACGAAATCAATTAATATGGAACGTTTATAATCGATATGAACGGGACATTTCAGTGTATCAATCATCTATATAACTAATGACGATGATGACCTGGAGTCGGATGCATTTTTGGAAGACTCGTAATTCCTAGAGGAACCAGAAGAGGAACCTGAGGAGAACGAAGTAAAAGAAATTACCGAGGCAGAATTTAATAAGGGAAAGAAACCTATAATCGTCAACCCAGAAATTCCAAAAGCAGAAACTAATAAAACAATTATTGTACCAATTACTCCCGATACTAACACACCTAGTCAACCATGTCTTACCAATATTACAGAAATGTCATCTACTGAACCCCAACAAAAACCTAGACTTACCGCTGAAATATGCACTCTGACAGTAGGGAAGCAAAATTCTATGATTTCCCAGATTTCTTTGAATTCCCAAGAAAGCCTCGTCGTTTCTAATCTGTGTTTGCAGCTATTCGACTTCATGCCTTATATAATAATATATCGTTTGCTATATTTCATCTTACATATGTTTTATGTAAAATAGTGGTATTGAATTATTGTAAAATATTGTACCAAAAGAATAAGCGTGAAGTATTAATGCATTAAGTTTTTCATGATAGAATATTATCATGATTGTAGTAGTTAATTTGTGTACTAGCTATTAAGTATGAACTTTAACGGGTAGGTACTACCCTAACTACAATTATAAAACGCTAATAAGAAGAAAAGGCTTTTATAATAATTGGTTCATATTATTAATATGCCACGATGTACCATTAGTTACTTGCTACAATATATAATATTCTATGTGATTAATTATCTTATATGTTTATTGAAGAAACATGGCTCGATTAAATCGAATGACAGAACAAGAAATTGAGGAGCTTATCAACCAACGCATAAAAGACCGAATGCTTTGGGTCGAAGCAGCAAGGGCAGCAGCAAACAACACAAACCCTCGTGTTGGATGCTCATATAAAGCATTTCAAGGTTGCAAACCTTCATCATTCAGTGAAACAGAGGGACCATTCGGTTTAACCTGATGGTTCGAAAAGCTGGAGTCCGTATTTAAAATTAGTGGTTGTGCGGAAGGGGATAGGATGAAGTATGCTTCATGCACATTACAGGATGGTGCACTTACATGGTGAAAAAACTATGTAAACGCTGTAGGGGTGATGAAGCATATGATACTCCTTGGGAGGAGTTGAAACATATGCTAATCACTGAATACTGCCTAAGAAATGAGGTCAGGAAGATGGAAACCAAGCTATGAAATCTGAAAGTTATTGGCACGGAACTTACTAACTACAATAGGCGATACATGGAATTAGCCTTGTTATGTCCTGAATTGGTACCAACGGAAGAGCGAAAGATTGAATTGTACAAAGATGGTCTGCCAAAGAACATCAAGGCCAATGTTACAGCATCCAAACCCAAGATAATTCATGAAGCTATCACCATGGCAAACGAGCTAATGGATCAGATCATGCTTCATAAGAACGCATCAAATACCGATGCCAAGGTATCAGATAACAAAAGAAAGTGGGATGAAAACCGTGATCGAGGTCACCAACAACAATCTATTAAGAAACAGGAAACCATGCAAGGTGCGGGTAGTGGTTCAAGCTCGGGTTACAAAGGACGAGATCCCTTATGTAACAGATGCCACAAACATCACACTGGTTTTTGCAATGTGGTATGCAGCAAATGTAATCGAAGGGGTCATCTTGCTGAAGATTGTTGGGTTCCTGTTACAAATACAAATGGCACCAAGACTCCTGCCACCAGTGCAAATAGAATTGCCATGGCTACTGTTACTTATTACGGGTGTGGGAAACAGGGTCACATTAAGAGTCAGTGCCCAAATCCAGAGAAGAAAAATGGACCTGCACGTGGAAGAGCGTTTAATATTAATACTAAAGAGGAGTGTGAAGACCCGAAGCTTGTTACGGGTACGTTTACCATTAATGACAAATCAGCATCTATTATATTTGATACTTGTGCTGATAGAAGTTACATGTGTAGAGACTTTTACGCTAAATTGAATTGTTCATCATTACCTCTAGATGCTAAGTACATGATGGAGTTAGCTAATGGTGAACTAATTAAAGCCGATAAAATTTGCCGTGATTGTAAAATAAAGTTAGCCGGAGATGTAGTGACCCGAACTTTTCCATTTTTAACAACTGTTGAAAACCGCCCAAAGTCGACAAAAGAGCTACGCCGACATTAAAAGAAAAGATATAGAATTTGAAATTGGAGAGATGGTCATGCTTAAGGTTGCACCTTGGAAAGGCGTTGTTCGATTTGGTAAACGAGGGAAATTAAATCCAAGGTATATTGGACCATTCAAGATTATTGATCGTGTCGGACCAGTAGCTTACCGACTTAAGTTACCTTAACAACTCGTGGCTATACATAACACTTTCCATGTCTCGAATTTGAAGAAATGTTTTGCTAAAGAAGATCTCACTATTCTGTTAGACGAAATCTAAATCAACGAAAAACTTCAATTCATCGAAGAACCCGTCGAAATAATGGATCGTGAGGTTAAAAGACTTAAACAAAACAAGATACCAATTGTTAAGGTTCAATGGAATACTCGTAGAGGACCCGAGTTCACCTGGGAATGAGAATATCAGATGAAGAAGAAATACCCGCACTTATTTCCAGAAGATACGTCAACACCTCCAACTGCTTAAAATTTCGGGAAGAAATTTATTTAACGGGTAGGTACTGTAGTGACCCGAACTTTTCCATGTTTATATATATTAAATGAAATTGATATTTACATGATTAAGTGTTTCCAACATGTTAAGCAATCAAACTTGTTAAGACTTGATTAATTGAAATAGGTTTCATATAGACAATTGACAACCCAAGTTGACCGGTGATTCACGAACGTTAAAACTTGTAAAAACTATATGATGACATATATATGATTATATATATAATTAACATGATATTATGATAAGTAAGTATCTCATTAGGTATTTTAACAATGAGTTATATACATAAAATTTAGTGTATTGAATTAAGAAACTCGAAACGATATATATAACGATTATCGTTATAACAATGTCTTACTAATTATATATGAATCATATTAAGATATTGTTACACTATGTTAAATCATGATAAATGATAAGTAAACATGTCATTATGTATATTAACAATGAACTACATATGTAAAAACAAGACTACTAACTTAAGGATTTCGAAACGAGACATATATGTAACAATTATCGTTGTAACGACATTTAAATGTATATATATCATATTAAGATATATTAATATATCATAATATCATGATAATATAATAATTTAACATCTCATTAGATATAATAAACTTTAGGTTAACAACATTTTACAAGATCGTTAACTTAAAGGTTTCAAATCAACATTTACATATAACGACTAACGATGACTTAACGACTCAGTTAAAATGTATATACATGTAGTTTTTTAATATGTATTCATACACTTTTGAAAGACTTCAAGACACTTATCAAAATACTTCTACTTAACAAAAATGCTTACAATTACATCCTCGTTCAGTTTCATCAACAATTCTACTCGTATGCACCCGTATTCGTACTCGTACAATACACAGCTTTTAGATGTATGTACTATTGGTATATACACTCCAATGATCAGCTATTTGCATCCCATGTGAGTCACCTAACATATGTGAGAACCATCATTTGGCAACTAGCATGAAATATCTCATAAAATTACAAAAATATTAGTAATCATTCATGACTTATTTACAAGTAAACAAAATTACACATCCTTTATATCTAATCCATATACCAACGACCAAAAACACCTACAAAAACTTTCATTCTTCAATTTTCTTCATCTAATTGATCTCTCTCAAGTTCTATCTTCAAGTTCTAAGTGTTCTTCATAAATTCTATAAGTTCTAGTTTCATAAAATCAAGAATACTTCCAAGTTTGCTAGCTTACTTCCAATCTTGTAAAGTGATCATCCAACCTCAAAAAATCTTTCTTATTTACAGTAAGATATCTTTCTAATACAATGTAATACTCATATTCAAACTTTGATTCAATTTCTATAACTATAACAATATTATTTCGAGTGGAAATCTTACTTGAACTTGTTTTCGTGTCATGATTCTGCTTCAAGAACTTTCAAGCCATCCAAGGATCCTTTGAAGCTAGATCTATTTTTCTCATTTCCAGTAGGTTTATCCATAAAACCTGAGGTAGTAATGATGTTCATAACATCATTCGACTCATATATATATAAAACTACCTTATTCGAAGGTTTAAACTTAAAATCACTAGAACATAGTTTAGTTAATTCTAAACTTGTTCGCAAACAAAAGTTAATCCTTCTAACTTGACTTTTAAAATCAACTAAACACATTTTATATATATATATATATATATATGATATGCTAACTTAATGATTTAAAACCGAAAAATACGAAAAATACCGTAAAACCGGATATACGCCGTCGTAGTAACACCGCGGGCAGTTTTGGGTTAGTTAATTAAAAACAATGATAAACTTTGATTTAAAAGTTGTTCTTCTGGGAAAATTATTTTTCTTATGAACATGAAACTATATCCAAAAATCATGGTTAAACTCAAAGTGGAAGTATGTTTTCCAAAATGGTCATCTAGCCGTCGTTCTTTCGACTGAAATGACTACCTTTACAAAAATGACTTGTAACCTATATTTCTGATTATAAACTTATACTTTCTCGGTTTAGATTCATAAACTTAAGTTCAATATGAAACCATAGCAACTTGAAACACTCAAAACGGATTTAAAACGAAGAAGTGATGGGTAAAACAAGATTGGATATTTTTGCTTGTTGTAGCTACGTGAAAATTGGTAAAAAATTTATATTAATCATATCCTAGCTAACTTATATTGTATTATACATGTATTCTAATATATTATGTAATCTTGGGATACCATAGACATGTATAAAAATGTTTTGACATATCATATCGACCCATCTATATATATTATTTGGAAAAACCATAGACACTCTATATGCAGTAATGTTGGAGTTAGCTATACAGGGTTGAGGTTGATTTCAAAAATATATATACTTTGAGTTGTGATCTAGCCTGAGACGTGTATACACTGGATCGTGGATTGATTCAAGATAATATATATCAATTTATTTCTGTACATCTAACTATGGACAACTAGTTGTAGGTTACTAACGATGACAACTGACTTAATAAACTTAAAACATCAAAATGTATTAAAAGTGTTGTAAATATATTTTGAACATACTTTGATATATATGTACATATTTTTTATAGGTTCGTGAATCGACCAGTGGCCAAGTCTTACCTCCCGACGAAGTAAAAATCTGTGAAAGTGAGTTATAGTCCCACTTTTAAAATATAATATTTTGGGATGCGAATACATGCAGTTTTATAAATGTTTTACAAAATAGACACAAGTAATTGAAACTACATTATATGGGTGAATGATCGAAGACGAATATGCCCCTTTTGCTTGGTAACCTAAGAATTAGTAAACCGATCTACTAATTGACGGGAATCCTAAAGATAGATCTATTGGGCCTAACGAACCCCATCCAAAGTACCGGATGCTTTAGTACTTCGAATTCGTTTTTATCATGTCCGAAGGATTTCCCGGAATGATAGGGGATATTCTTATATGCATCTTGTTAATGTCAGTTACCAGGTGTTGACTATATGAATGAATTTTATCTCTATGTATGGGATGTATATTGAAATATGAAATCTTGTGGTCTATTATTATTATGATTTGATAATATATAGGTTAAACCTATAACTCACCAACATTTTTGTTGACGTTTTAAGCATGTTTATTCTCAGGTGATTATTAAGAGCTTCCGCTGTTGCATACTAAAATAAGGACAAGATTTGGAGTCCATGCTTGTACGATATTATGTAAAAACTGCATTCAAGAAACTTATTTTTGATGTAATATATTCTTATTGTAAACCATTATGTAATGGTCGTGTGTAAACGGTATATTTTAGATTATCATTACTTGATAATATACGTAATGCTTTTTAAACCTTTATCGATAAAATAAAGGTTATGGTTGTTTTAAAAATGAATGCAGTCTTTGAAAAATGTCTTATATAGAGGTCAAAACCTCGCGACGAAATCAATTAATATGGAACGTTTAAAATCAATATGAACGGGACATTTCAGTTGGTATCCGAGCGTTGGTCTTAGAGAACCAGAAAATTGCATTAGTATGTCTTACCGAGTTTCTTAGGATGCATTAGTGAGTCTGGACTTCGACCGTGTTTTTCTTCAAAAACGATTGCTTAACATTTTTGTTGTTGAAAACTATATATTATTAACATGTATATATTATGTGATATATTAATCTCTTAACGTGTTTGATATTGTGTGATAGATGTCTACCTCTAGTACAAATCCCATTGATTCACCTAATAATAATGAAGAGTCGAATATATTTTGGGAAGATTCACAAATTCCATAAAAAGAACCGGAAGAGGAGGAACCGGAAGAGGAGGAACCGGAAGAAGAGGAACCAGAAGAGGAGGAATCAGAAGAGGAGGAACCAGAAGAAGAAGAGGTTCTGGAGGAAGAATTATTGATACCTATAGTAAATCGATTAAATAAAAGAAAATCTTCAACCAACGGACCAAAGTTAATAATGGTCAATGGTGTTTCCGCCGAGGAAGCAAAATATTGGAAAGATTACCAATTTTCTGATGAATCGGTTCCCGATGAGGATTCCGATGATGTTATAGATATTACCTCGACCCAATATAATAAAGCGAAAGAAAATAATAAGGGAAAAGGTATAAAAATAGAGAAACCTGATTCCAACCCCTATGAACTTTATATGTATCGGCAACATCCGTATTTCCTAAAATGTAACAATCACCCGGGAAACTCTAAACCACCAGGTTTTTCTAAACCATTATGGAAAACGACAGCTCGTATTAGAGGAACACCATATATTCCTAGAAAATTAGGAAAACGAACCAAGTCCGAAGAAGAAGAAGAAGAAACCAGTGATTCAGATTAGAGGGTTGTAATCATGTTGTGTATTATATGTATTGTAGTGTGCTTGTACTTTTATGTTCTATGTAAAAATTGCTTGTATTGTTTGTTAATTATCTTTTACGAATCTAATCCTTGTCTATTTTACAGTACAAAAACAAAATGGACGTTAAGGGTAGACAACTGAATATTTTAGAAGATCTACCAGAGGATATGATCGAGGAAATCTTGTCTAGAGTCGGTCAAAATTCATCAGCACAATTAATTATGGCAAAATTAACTTGTCAAACATTTGAAAGACTTTCCAGAAATACCTTAGTTTATAAAAGGCTTTCCTTTGATAGGTGGGGTATATCACAATGGGGAGACCGTAAGATACGCCTTGTTTTCTTTAAAGCGTTAAATGCGGGGAACCCAAATGCAATTTTATGCTACGGGTTAAGAACCTATTTTGACTCAACATATCCCAACATAGAATTTCATGAATTAGAAAGAGCTTCTAACATGCAACATAAAGAAGCATGTTATGCTTACGGGTTAGTTATGTTCGCTTCTTACCAAAGTGAGAAAAAGAACATCGAATTGCAACTTTTAAATAAAACCTTCCCACAAGTGACGGATTCAATAGTTGGGGTGAGAAACAAGGTTTTTAGATTATTACGGGGCTGTTGGACATTACGAAACCCTCTTTCGTTTGACCACATTACAACATGCTGCCTAGCCAATGGTCATAACGGTTATTTTTCACAAGACCAAGGATGGGAAGTCGTCTTAGTAAAACCAGAATGCATGACTTGTTTCTGGACTTATGAATTACGTGTCTTTATTTCCTTTACTGAACAACTTGCGTATTAACTAGGTTTATCTTCAAAACTGTCCTGTATCAAAGTGTACTATATTTCATGTTATATGTAATATAGCGAAGTTGTAAATTTGAAGAATATTTGTATGTGATATATTATTATAATCAGTTTTTTATATGGAATTGTAGTAGTTGAATTGTATATTAGCTAATAAGTATGAACTTAACGGGTAGGTAGTACCCGAATTTAAACTTATAAAATGCTAATATGAAGAAAAAACTTTTATAAATGAGTTCATATTATGCTACTAAATACTATTGACTACTCTTAATATTCTGTATGATTAACTCGATTCAGTTGGCTATTTTGAAGGAAATGGCACCGACTACTTGACACACCATGAATATGAGCGAAGAGGAATTTCGTACATTTCTTGCTGCAAACATAGTCGTAGTACAGGTTGCGCTACATACCAACAATAACTCTGAATCTAGCAATGCAGCTAACGGTGCAAGAAATCGTGTAGGATGCTCCTACAAAGAATTCACTGCCTGCAAACCTTTGGAATTTGATGGAACCGAAGGACTAATTGGATTGAAATGGTGGACCGAGAAGGTCGAATCGGTGTTTGCCATAAGTAAGTGTACTGAAGAGGACAAAGTTAAGTACGCTACGCATACCTTCACAGGTACTGCGTTTGTGATGACCCGGGAATTTCCGACCAAATTTAAACTTTAATCTTTATATGTTTCCGACACGATCAGCAACATCTTTAATGTTGAGTCTCGAAAGTTTTGAAATCTATATTTATGTAATCAATTACCCTCGACCAAATTCCGACGATTCACGAACAATTGTTTGTAAATAAATATATAGATATAAATATAAATACAAGTATACATAGATATTATTTTGAACTAATAAAATGCGCTCCAATCAATTGTAATTAATAATGTGAAAATAAAATACGGAATAAGTAAGTTACTATTAAAATATATATACTTATATATATGAATTCAGAACATAAATAATAGTATATGGATTATAAATTATAAAATATTAAATTACAAGTTGGAATATAATCGTTATGTTAATATTATTGACAATAATTTCATTATAAACACTAATATGAATATTTAAATAATTACTATTATTATATATATATATAATTATACAAACACTGATTTATGTACATATATATAAGTACAAATTTCATTTATATATATATAAATAAAGACAGATATAGGAAAATCGAATATATATAATTACATATATATAAATTACAGATGTATATTTATATAATTACTTATGCAAATAATTACTTATTTGATATTCTTATTATTAATATAATTATTATTATTAATGTTATTGTATTTATTATATATATAAGAATCAGAAAGGAGTCTCAATTAGTTTCATGTCCCCATCTGATTCCAATTTCTTCTTCTTACACGATTCCTTTTGTCAACCTTTTTCCTGCTCATGATTTGTACCATGATTGATTTTTATCAAGTTCATAGTTGCTATAAAACAAAATCTGTTAACGATCCCATTCAGCTGTCATTTTTTTTTTATATATTTTCGGTACCTGATAACCTTTCTTGTCGATTCCAACAAGCTACAAAACAAATATTAGTTGATGCAATCTAACTGTAATTATATATATTAATCACTATATAGCACACTACAACAGCAAATCGAATTAAATCAGTTAAAATTATCAAAGATTTTTTTTACAGACCACAACACCCAGTTCTTCAACTTTTTGGCCAAGTCACGATTTTGCATCAAATTTCAAAATCTGTAAATGTAAGATTGTTGTAAATCCTTCGTTCAAACTATGTGAAAGATTTCAAACTTCAATTCAATGTAACAAGTTCTAATTTTACGAGTCAATGTTTTGAATCAAATAGTCAAAGCTTCTGTTCTTCGTGAAATTCGTTTTTAATTCGATGTTTCAGATTTAATTAGGTACACAGGTAGTTTCTAAAAGAATT